>NC_057016.1:4632017-4810843 GCF_000002595.2 Chlamydomonas reinhardtii | reverse complement strand
CCTCCCCCAACATCCTCCCCGTGCGCCTCTCCCTCCTCCAGCACCAGCCGCAGCAGGTCAGGCGCGCTGAGGGCTGACGACAGCGCCCCCACCACCTGCTGCAGGACCTGCACAGCAGGGCGGGCGGGGGGGGGGGGGGCAAAGCATGGTTCGACGGCACTGCTGCCTATTGAGGTTGGCATAGAAGCGGCATGCTGCACGGACATGGTGCTAGAGCAAGGGGCGGCTGCTCACCTGCGCATTGCTGTCGTCTCGCAGCGCCGAGTCGTGCCCCGCGTCCAGCAGCGCGCACACCTCGCCAAACACCTCGCGCGCCACGGCAGCACCCAGTCGAGCACTTCCACCCTCCACGGCTGCCGCCGCCGGGCGCGGCTGCCGCAGCAGCTGTAGCAGCTCGAGCAGCAGCTGCAGCGCCCGCGTGCGGACGGAGCGCGTGCGGTCCAGCAGGCGGGCGCGCAGGGTCGGCACCAGCAGGCACATGACCACCTCCTCGACGTGCTGCTGCTGCTGCAGCTCCGGCTGCTGCTCCGAGTGCTGCTCCGGGTGTTGCTGCTGCCCGGCCCGCTGGCCAGCAGCACTCGAGGCAACCAGGCCGGCACCGAGGGCGGGCAGGCTGGATGCCATGCGGGCGAGGGCGTAGACTCGCACGTTAGCGTCGCCGTCACAGCAGCCTGGTAGTGCGGCCGGTGAGGGCGGGGGCGCAAGCATTGAGACACGTGCGCATGCGGGCCTCTTACGAGTGCGCGACTCAGCATCAGGTTTGCCTGGTGCATGCGCGCTGATGCCGCATCCCAACTCACCGCTGGACAGCACCGCCCAGCCGGCCCACACGCATTCCGGCGTGCCGCCATCCACATCGGGCCTGGGCACGGCCACGCCGTCTGCCTCCGCCACGGCGCCTGCGGCCACCGCTGCCACGCACGCGTCCAGCAGCGCCTTGCGGCCTGCCGCAGACATTGCACCAAAGCTCGGGGCCAGCGCCTGTTGCCAGACAGCAGGATCACACACACTGTCACCAGCTTTCCATAACTTATGTGTGACGTACGGCTACCGCGCTATGGCAAGCAGGGCGAACAGCCCTTACCGAGCGCACGCCACACGGCACTCACACTCAGGACGGCGGTGGCTACCACCGGGGACTGCAGCTGCAGCACCGCAGCGCACACGCTCTGGGGCAGCACCTCCGCCAGCAGCGCGCGCTGCGCGGGTGTGCCGCCACACATGCCGCCATCACCCAAACCTGCTCCTCCATTCGCCACAGCACCGCCTGATCCTGCACCGCCACCTGCAGCGGGGCGTGCGCGCTTCCTGCTGCCGCCCCTGCCGCCAGCGACTGTCGCCTTAGCTGCGCCAGCTGCAACATCACCACCGCCGCCGCCGCTAACTGACGCTAACCACGGCAGCAGGTCCGCGCCGGCACAGGCCGCGCTGAGCAGCAGCCGCAGCCCGGCCGGACCGCTGTCTGGGTCCCGGTCAAAGGCCAGGAGCAGGGCCTCTGTGACCAACGAGCCCAGGTTTGCGGCGGCGGCAGCCGCCGCGGCAGCGGCCGTTAGGACAGCAGGGCCGCCGCTCGCACCTGCACTGCCGGCGGCGGCCCCGCCCCGCCCACGCCCTGCGGCCCCCACGCCTGCGGCGCCGTTTCCCGCCGAGGTAGCGGCGGCGGCGCGTGCGGCGGCCGCCAGCTCCAATATGATGGTTTGAAAGCTGCAGGTGCAAAGTGCACCCAAGCTGGCGCCGAGACCTCCGCCAGCATTGGTGCCGTTGCTGCCATCCAGCGGCATTTGAACGGGTCCGGCGGTAGCGGCACTGCAGAGCAGGCCTGCATGGATGGCCGAAGCGAGTGTGGGGCATGTGTCCGCTCAACATGTCTCGCACTTTTACAACCAAGAAAGCCGCATGCAGTGCGTGCGTACCTCCGTGCCAAGCTGCAAGTGTCACTAGCCTCACCTGCCAGGTGCACCCGCAGCGGCGCCCATGCCACCCGTTGAGCTGCCGGCGGCTTAGCAGGCAGCCGCGCGCCCCACATCAGCAGCGGCTGTAGAAGCATCTGCGTGCCGTACATATGTGCAATATACACAGCAGCAAGGACTCGGGCAATCGGCAGAATGGGCGCAACAACTCCACACCTGCACTTCGTCATCCCCCACCGTACTTGCCAGCTTGTGACCAGTTGGAGCTACGCACCTGCTCCAGGGCTCGCGCCTCGATGGCCGACTCGAACGTGAGCCGCACCACCGCCGCCCGCTCAGCAGTCGCCGTCATTGTCGCCTCATCTGCTCTAGCGCCCTCACCCTCGCCCTCTCCCACAGGCTGCATTTCCATGCGCACGCCGGCCCACACCAGCCGACCCACATCGTCCAGGCATGCTGCCGCAGCCGCCAGCGCCCCCGCCCATTCCCCGCTGCTGTGCGGGCCCACAGGCCGCGTCAGACCAGCGCCACCGCTGCTTCCTGCTGCACCCCGGCCCTGGGCCTGACCCCGACCCCGTGCATCTTGCCCCCTTCCTGCACTGCAGATGAGCCCGCGCCCTCGGCTGCGGCCTGCGCCGCTGCCGCGCCGCCTGCTGCTGCCATCCCGCTTGCGGTGCCGGCCTCCGCCACCCGAATCATCGTCATAAGCGTCGCTTTCCTCATCATCTTCGTCATCGCTGCCGGACCCACATGCGGCCCCTGACCCAGATGGCCGACTGGCGCCTGGGGGCTTGTTGGGGCCAGCCGCTCCTGCCTGCGCGGAGCGTGAATGGTCGGCATGCTAGCATGCCGGTTCTACTCCATTACAGCATTGCTGCGTGGGAGGCACCAACACCGAAATCCCCTTCTTGACGCACATGCCCTTTACCGCATGCACACGCGGCGCGCTCACCAGTAGCAGGAGGTGCCCAGAAAGGTAGGCTGTGACCTTGGCAGCCTCGCGCACTGCGCGAGCTGCCAGCGCCGCCTGCTGGACCCGGTGCTGCAGCGGCAGCCGGGACCTGACCAGTCGCGTCTGAGCAGCCTCTGCCTCCGGGCTCTCTTCGCCGCCCTCCTCGTCCACCTCGTGTCCATCGCGCTCCGCGTGCGAGTCTGAGCCGCCTGAGGCATCAGGTGGGAACGCGCCGGCCCATTGCTGCTGTTGCGTGCTTCCAGCCGCAGTCCTCCATGCCATACTCGCGTCTGCTAGCCGGCCCTGCAGCTGCTGCAGCAGCTGCGAGCTTAGCTGCACGAGCAGTAGGCTTCCTGGCTCGTCGCGGATGGTCAGCCAGAGCTTGTGCGCAGCCGAGAGGGGCAATGGCGACCTGGGCTGCGCAAGCCAACGCCGAAGAAGCGGCACGGCAGCATCGACTCCCAAGCCCTCGTGGCAGAGCTGCAGAAAGCGTGTCGGAAGCGAGCCACCGAGGTCGTCGAGCGTAGGGAAAGGGAAGAAGGCCCCCGACTCCTCCGCAAAGCGCAGCTGCTCGCACATTCTCCAAGAAGTTGCTGCAAGGTACTACTTAACAAGTCATGCTATCATGCTACCACAAAAAAGCCAAGCTTCTGCGCCAAGTCTAGAAGGACGTCCGGCGCCAGCTGCGAGCTGTCGCGCGCTAATCGGCTTTCTAAATATCCGCTTGTATGTACGTGTTAGCAGATGAAGGTGAGGTCTCGTCGCTAGCCCTTGTTATCACCCCAACCGGACTAGTGCCAAAATCCCCAGAGATTTAAAAGGAGGCCGGACGTGCACAATTGTGTAATCAAAAGGGCATACACTCTGTGAAAGGGTACACGGTCAAAGCCAAGACGGGACCCTGGAAAGGCTGGGAGTTCTGGATTCGTGCGCTTTTGACCCTTGGCCTTTCGGCCCCCCTCGACCTATACCCAACTCGCCTTTCGCCCTTCACCCCCTTACCCCTCAATGGGCCTTTGACCCCTCCCACAACGCTGGAGTCTCTGCATGCATGTTTCCCAGGTAGGTACAACTGCGGAGGAGTGACCGCCGCCACAGACGCACACACAAAAAAGAGTGGCGGCACGTCTGTGCGACCTTCCAACGGCCCCCCAAATCATGGTTGCGTTCATCTGTCAAGGCGAATTAGCGATATGGACAAAGGTGTGTTGGGGAAGTGCCAAGTTCCGGCAGCTGCCGCAAGCCGCCGCGCTTTCACGGACTCGGTTCTCAGGGGTACGTAATTGCCACCTGTGCCAGCTGCACGTAATAATGAAGCATGTTTAATTAGCTACCCGCATTAAAGCGGTGCGTGAGTCTGACCGATGCGCAAACTCGTCGCTTCCATCGCGGAAGCCAACCCGCGCGGCCTTCGTCAGCCGTGCCGCTACATCTAAATTACCATTGAATATGACGTAAGCGGCTATACGAAGTGATAGCGCCCATATATAAAGACGACAGCACAACCATCAGTAACTCCCCTATAACTCGTTACAGCAACTCCCCGGCTTCCTACCTCTGCCTTCTGCCTCCATAGATTGAATAACGGATACATCAATCGACATAGGTTAAACGCATATCCCCCGCAGCCGTGACAAGAGTTGCCCTGCGGGCAGCTTCGCACCGCGATGGCGGGACTTCACCCGTCGGCAGCGTCGTGGAGGCCGCGTAACTCGGCTTCTGCAAGTAGCTTTGTGGCGATCCTGGTGCTAGCGGCGTTGAGCTTGTGCTGCGCTCGCAAGTCGGCTATTGAAGGTAAGCCGCGCATGTGCGCCGGCATGGCATGTTTGCACAAGCAGCTTCCTACCGTCGCCACTACCCACGCACCGCCACCGCCTGTTGTTCCTGGTGCCTCTGCAAAGAAGCACGCGCAGCTGCACTCCGAAACAAAGGGAACACACAGTGAGGCCCGAACCGGCCGGGCGTGTTCGTGGTTAGTCAGCCCCAAGCGCCTCTTCACCTTCCCTGTGCTGGCCACACCGATTCCAGCCCGCACTTGTGCCAGATGTTGCTCCCTAGCAATGCGCTTGACTAAGCTTCCATTGCCCATGCGCTTCGCTGGCGCACACTTCTGACTGCAAACATTGCACCTCAGACCTACCTGCAAGCTGCTCTGTGCCTCTCACCACACATGAACCTTGCCCCGCGCTCACCCCTCCCACCTTGCCGGTCCCCCCCCACTTTCGACGCCTTCCCACAGTCACCGGCAACGTTGCAGTCATGACCAGTATCCGTGTGCTGCACCAGCAGCAGCCCGCGGCCTCCAACCCCACCACCAACTCGCTGGGCTCGCCTCTGGACATCAGCTCAGTCAACTTTGTGGAGCTGCGCTGCCCCGACATCATCAACGCTGAGGGATTTGCGGTGCCCGACCCCGAGTGCAACGCCCCCCTGACCACGCTAGCTGACGGCGAGGACGCGCTGGGCTTTGCGGCGGAGCAGGAGCTGCTTAGCGGAGACCTGGTGCAGGTGGGTTGGCGCGTTGGGGTGTGGTGGGGGGGGGGGGTATGAACGCACGGTGTGGTGGTGGAGGCTTGGTTGGTGTGCAGGTAGAGACCTTGGGGGCGTGGAGTTGCAAGGGGGTGCAGATGATGTGCAGGCTGGGGCCGTGGGTGTTTCACTGCTGCCCTTTGACACGAACCCCCAACCCCTGTCCCACAGGTAACCGTGCGCGTGAACGAGGAGACCGCCGCCGCGCTCAACGCCACCCGCCAGCCGCGCCGCAACAGGAACTCGTCCGCGCCTTCGCCCGCGCCCAGCGGCCACCGCCGCCGCCACCTGCTCCAGCGCGCCGCTGCCGCCGCTGCCGCAGACGAGTATGACGGGATGAGCAGCGACCCGGAGCCCCAGTCCGACGACCAACTGGAAGCCGCGCTGGAGTCTGACAGCGATGATGAGTACGGCTCGGAGTACGACACCGATGACCAAGATGGGGATGAGGATGAGGATGGGGAGGATGCTGAAGGCACGGCCGACATGCAAGCGGTGGAGGACGCCGCCGCCGAGCTGGACACACACCGCCGCCGTGAGCTGCGCTCCGCCGACGCCATCGCCCGCCGCCAGTCGCCTTCCGGCTTCAAGTGCGTCGTTGACGCGTGTGTCTGTGTAGATGATGCTGACGGTGTTTACGGTGTAGAGTAGCTGGCGGTGCTGACATGTTGACCGGTACCCCACGTATTCTTGCAACCATTCTCCATTCACTCTGCCTCGCTCTCTGCCTGCCGCTCCTCTTCCCCTCCTTCACAGGTACGTGCCCGGCTCGCTACGCATCAAGCGGCGCGGCGCCCAGAAGGAGATCTACACCGGCACGCCCATCCCGCTGCGCTCCACCATCTACCTCCTGGACTTCTGCAACTGGACCAACCCCTACCGCTCGCCCGAGGTGCGACTGCTCGACTGGCTGTTGCGTGACGACGGGCGCTTCGCGGTGTGGCGTGGCGTGGCTGCATGAAACCAGTGCCCGTGCAGCGCTCCGCACACGCACCTCCGCCCCCCATGCTCCTTATGTGGCTCGGGCTTCGAACCCCTCTCCCATTCCCTATCCTCCACCACCATACAGGCCTTCAAGAAGTACGTGTCCAGTGGCAACGGCTCCGTGGAGAACAACCTCATGGTGGGGCGGGGCGCGGGTGGCGTGTTGTTTTGGGGGTACGAAAGGGGGGTCTGCATGGGGGCAAGGGTGCGTGGGGGCGGGGCGTGGGGGTGCAAGTTTTAGTTTTTTGGGGGGGGGAAGGGGGGTCTGCATGGGGCAAGTGTGCGTGGGGGCCGTTATGGCGATGCGGGCAGGGGGCCCGGGGGTGACATCTGATGACACGTGCCTGTGCCACAAGGGCCGGTCATAACGCTAACGCCGTGCACACCTACCCGCTCGAATGGCGATGTTGGTCATGCGCAGAACTACTACCGCACCTGCAGCTACGGCAAGAGCTCGTTCGACTGGGGCAACGTGACGGTGATTGGGCCGGTGCAGCTGCCGTGCAAGGGCGACGTCAGCAGCGGATCCCTCAAGTACGCCTTCGACGGCTCGTGAGTGCCGTGACGTGCGACAGCTGCAGCCCCCAGATCACGCCCCCAGAATGCGCCCCTGTTTTGACACACCATGCTATCTTGTACGTGAGGTACAAACACGCGTGCCATTTGGGTCCACGCACGCGCGGACATCAATTGTCTTCATCGCCCTGAACACGCACAGGACCAAGTGCGGCGCCGCCGAGCAGCTGTCGTGGGTGCGGGGCGCTGAGAGCTACGGCCAACAGGTGAGGCCGCGTGTGGCATGGGGGAGGTGGAATGGAGGTGTGGGCTGCTGTTCTACTGGCACCAGTGTAAGCCCCAAGGGCAACCCTGCTTCGCGCTCCGCCCTCGTGTACATAAAACCGTGTGTTACCTGCCTCGACTGTACTTGACTACCTGCCTCAGCCCCCCTCGACCACTGCCAGCTCCTCACCACCACCTGCACCCACTACTCACTCCTCAACTGCCGTTCCTCCTCCCATCCACCCAACCCCAAACCCAAACCCAAACCCAAACCCAAACCCAAACCCAAACCCAAACCCAAACCCAAACCCAAACCCAAACCCAAACCCAACCCCAAACCCAACCCCAAACCCAAACCCAAACCCCGCCCCCACCCCAACCCCACCAGCTGGCCGCCACCAACGACGTCGTCAAGTCCATCCTGGCCTGGACGCAGCGGCGGCGCATCATGCTCATCCTGCCCGCCCAGGCCAAGTGCGGCTGGGCCGGACTGGCTGACGTGGCCTGCACCAGCCCCACCTGCCGCTCCTTCATCAAGGGCAGCTACGCCTCCAACGACAATGTCATGTACCACGAGCTGCAGCACAACTTCGGGCTCAGCCACGCCGGCAAGTGAGTGCGGTGTCATCTGGTGCTGCAGGGCTGCACACCTGGTGGTGCTGCGGCTGCGGCTGCGGTGCTCGGGTGCTGGTGACGGGTGCTAGTGGTGTGGTGGGCCTCTACGGGTGCGCATGTGCTTGTGCTTATGCACAGCGGTGCTGGGAAGAGGCAGAGCGTGATATAGATGGGCCGGCGTATGTGTGTACCGGTATCTGAAGGAGCACGTACCTGCACATCGTGTCTTTCCGCCAGCCGCCAGCCTCAACGCCACCGCCCTCTCCCCCCCTGTAACGCCCCCCTCCTCTCCAGGGGCATCAACGAGTACGGTGACCCCACCGACCCCTTGGGCGACTACAACGCCGTGGGCACACACCTGCAGGTGGGAGGGGGAAGAGCGCGTGTGTGTGTGCGTGTGTGTGTGTATGTGTGTGTGCATGTAAGGAAGGGAGGGAGGGGTGTGCAACCTGGGGTGACTGGGGTACCGCGTGCAATGTTAGCAAGCTCATCGCACAGTAAACCGCGACGCGTTCCACACTCCCCAACCCCAACTCCCCCCTGCACCTACGCGCAGTGCCACAACGCGCCCAACAACTACCGCATCGGCTGGGCCAAGCCCGTGAACCAGATCCCCGGCAAGGGCGGCGACGGCTGGTGGGGCAACCTGACCGCCGGCAACTTCACCGCCGCTAGCAACCACCTGCGCTTCACCATCCCCGCCTCAGGTGCGCTATTTCTCCCCGCCTTACACGCCTGTGTTTGGTTCAGCTAAGGCCATGCTTGCTCGCCCCGGGACCCACGCACCTACCACTGCACTGCCTTCAGTCGTGCCCGTTCTCACGTGCCCGTTGCCCCGCCCCCACCCAACCAACTCACCAACTGACACACCCCATGCAACACAAACACGCGCATGTGCAGCCATCTCTGACGAGAACATGGTGGTCGTGAACCTGGCCGCCGCCTCCGCCGACCCCGCCGCTGCCCGCATCCCCTACCCCAAGTACTTCCTGTCCTACCGCGTGCGCAACACAACCAACGGCGCCTTTGACTCCGGCATCACCTCC
Source organism: Chlamydomonas reinhardtii (assembly GCF_000002595.2). Lineage (NCBI taxonomy): Eukaryota > Viridiplantae > Chlorophyta > Chlorophyceae > Chlamydomonadales > Chlamydomonadaceae > Chlamydomonas > Chlamydomonas reinhardtii. Next base: position 4,802,027 of record NC_057016.1, on the reverse strand, counting down.
GGCTACAGGTGGGCTGGGCGTGGATTGAAGTAGTAGGAGCCCCTGAGGTGCATGCGTTATCTTATTGCGTGGGATAGTCATTGCGGACGTACGGTAAGTAGGCACTGAAGAAACGCGGGATCGCTGAATCCTCTCATCACACACCAGACTCACCTCTGCGCCCTGCCCCTGCCCATCCCCACCACACCTACTCACGCCTACCCGCAGCAACCGCCTGATCATTCACGCCTTCAACGGCAGCCAGAGCGAGCGTGACTACAACCGCTCCCTGCTCATCGACGCCGGCCCCAAGTTCTCAAACCCCGACCGCTCCTTCGGCAACGGCACGGTCTGGGCCTCGCCCTTCGTGCCGTACAACGCCGCGTCTGGTCTGGGCGGCGGGCTGCGCATCAAGGTGCTCCGGACCGGGCCCACCTCGGTCGATATCGACGTGTGCCGCATGTTTGACACCAAGGAGGGCACGCCTGGGAGCGAGAACTGCTACGCGGGCCAGGACCGCGACTGCGACGGACTGTACGGCACAGACGACCCCGACTGCAAGGCCTAGTGGAGTATGGTTCGTAGCGGTCTGCGGCAGGGGAGGATGTACCACACGCGTGCCTCGCGGCTTGTGCCGTACAGGCGATTGCGTGTCCGTGTCAGCGTCGGGTGCAGGCAGGGGAGGTGTGACCATGCGCATGCCATGTGAGGGGTAGGGGCTGAGGGCTGATGCGCAGCCATTGAGGCGCGGAGCAGGCAAAGTGCGTGCATAAGCAACCATGCAGAGCGCACATATGAAGAGGGTAACACGTACAGTATTCATGATTCATCCTGTGTACACATGAGCGCCAGCGCTTGATAGGCAAGCGGCAATTGCGCCCGTGATAGATCTGGCCTATTCATTGACAAACAAACTGCTATGCGGGGTGGCGTTTTGAGTGCGCAAGCATGATGCGCTGCTAGCAGGGGACCGCGTAGTCCCTGCGGGGATAGTTTGATTCATAAGCGTACATAGCCGTGATTGGACACGTATAAGTGATCCTGATGATCCTGATTCATGGCTGGCTGGCAAAGCCACAGGTGGGCATGGATAGAAAACTGCATGTGCGTTATGCAGATTGGGGATTGGCACTAATGCAACCTGGCCGGTGATGGCTGGGCCGGTTTGGTATTGCATGGAATCCTGAAATGGAAACGGAAAGGTCATGGCACAGAGCTACAGGCACCCAGGTAGCTTAGATGGTGGCACGGCAAGCAGGCACTGGAAATGTGCTTCAGTATTTCGAGGATCTGTAACACCGTCGTATGTTACAGCGTCGGCACTAGCTCCCCGCCTCTGGTCAACAGCGCAATTACAACAGTCAGGGGTGTCACAGCTGTCCTGTGACCTGTCACCGCTCTGTTTTCCACACGTCCGTTGCCAACAAGTCTCAACGTCAACAGCAATGCCCTAAACTGCATGCATGGTAAGGCATGCACACGCGCAATCCACTGCACACCACACGCCCATGTTCATGTTGATAAGCTCTTGCGCCATACCCTCCGCAACCCACACAGCCCCTGCAGCCGGCCTGCCCTGCGCTCGGGTTGTACCTGTGCCATCCCGGCTGCTCCTCTAACTTCCTCGCCCTCCCATTCATGTGGTCCTCATTACAAATCCCCTACTCTGCTACCGCCCCAGCCCGCTGCCGCAGCCCCTCCTCACAAACCCTCGTCCTCAATCGTCCGTGGCGCCTCCGCCTCCTCGCCAGCGCCGCTGCCTGCCGCCGCCGGTTCCTGTCCGCTGCTGCCGCAGCGCACTGCTGTCCTCCTCCTCCCCCCACTGCCTGCCTGCCTCCCACCAGCCTTACTTCTTGGCGGCGGCCAGGCGCTGCTCCACGTTCTGCCAGTTGACGATGTTCCAAATGGCCTTGAGGTAGTCGGGCCGCACGTTCTTGTACTGCACGGGGAGGAATAAGCGGAAGGCCAAAAGGTGTGTGTGCTACATTCATGATTCGATAAGAAGTGAAATCGGGGGGGGGGTCCATGCGTGTTTGCATTGAGACGGGAGAGGGGGGTTGTGGGAGGCAACGACTGCCCTTCCCTCGCGAGCGCACTCAGGACGGGGCTCGGACGCTTGTACCCCCCGACGCCGCTCGCCCTGCTGCTCCACGACGCCTCGGCCCCCATCCCATAAGTATTATCGCTTGCAACTAACGCCTCTGCCTGTGCTCCGCTCGTTTTAGTTGGTTGGTTTAGTTTGGGCTGGTGTTTACAACACCCCCCCCCTCGGAACGGAACTGCACCACCTGACGCAGTGCGGGCCTCGGACCCCCGCTGACTACAGCTGATAGCGATAAGAGCTGATCACCGCAGATCACTAGGCGCGAGTGCAGCCGGCTGCAGCCGACTACACGCCTGGCTGCACCCGACTACACGCCTGGAGCTACAGCCCTGAGGGGTCGCACCTGCAGGTAGTAGGCGTGCTCCCACACGTCGATGCCCAGCAGCGGCACCAGGCCCTGTGGGAGTGAGGGCGGAGCATGAACAGCGCGGGTGGGTGGGTGCTTTAGTGAGCACTGTATTCTCGCGGCAACGTGTGCAAACAATACGGCTGTTGAGCGGCCCGGCGCGAGCCCGGTCATGGCTGCAGCACCGGCGGCAGTCCACACCATCAGGGCCCACTGGCGCCTGCACCGCAGCCGCACCAGTGCCTTGCCGCCCTGGCCGGTCCATCTCCACCGCTACCCCATACCATATCTCCTCCTCCTGCTGCTCCTCCTCTGGCTCTACCTCCTCCTCCTTGTCCCGTACCCCTGTTGCCTAACCCACGCCCGCCCACCCACACACCCACACACACCCACGCGGCCTCACCGTGACGCTCAGCGGGTCCTGGTTGGGCAGCGTCACCACCTCCAGCTTGTGTGTGGCCTTGTTGTAGCCCAGCCAGCCCCAGCCCGAGCCCTGGAGCACAGCCGGGGAGCCAGAGCCACAGGCGCGACATGGAGGGGTTGGAGGCGGATTGAGAGCGGGCCGGCATGCACACCGCATTGAGCGTGCGCGTGGGGCTTTGACGCAGGGTGTCCTATCGCTGCAGCGAGGCTGGGCCGACTTCAAGTCGCCATTCGCCACCGCCACGCCACGCCATGCCAGGGGTTGTGTGCGCCCCCTCGTGCTGACTGGGTTGCGACTTGCCTGCGCTCGTCCACCCCCGTTTCCTCAGCTCCTGAACTACCCCACCTGCACAGCGGCCGTCTGCGCACTGAAGGTGGTGGTGAAGTTGTCCAGAGTCTTCCACTGCGCCTCAATGAGGGCCTTCAGGTCGCCCGAGGGAGGCTGCCACTCCTGGACGTATTGAAGAGTACACAAGCAATGCATGTCAGCAGTTATAAACCGAACGGGTGACATGGCCGCTGGGTTTGCAACGTGGCAATGCACTGCAACATCTCATCGGGACCAACCTTGTGCGGGCACAGGTTGGTCCAGAAAATGTCATGGTTGACGTGACCTGCGAATCAAGCGTGACACTTCACTCAAACTGCGCCATGCAGCAACGACAACGCGACAAACAACGCACCCCCGCCGTTGAACTTGATAGCGCTCTGCAGCGAAATAAGCTTTGCCACGTCGCCCTTGTGCTCAGCCTCCGCCTGCTGCTCCAGCGCCTTGTTCAGGTTCGCTACGTAAGTGGCGTGGTGCTTGGAGTGGTGCAGCTCCATGATTTGGCCCGAAATGTAGGGCTCCAGCGCCCCGTAAGAATAGGGCAGGTCAGGCAGCTTCACGGACGACATAGCGCGGGTCATAGTGGGCACAGCGCTCTGGCCATCGCGGGCCAGGCCCAGAGCAACACGCGCGAGCATCTCCGAGAGCCGTTTACGCACGGGCAAGTTCAAGCACAGGTTACAGGAGGGAGTATGCAGCAAAATAGTGAGCAGCAATAACGTTTCTGTTCTTCGAAGGCTCCGCGGGCTAGGCCAGGGCCCCCAAAGGCGCCCAACTGCCAATTGCCGTACCGTGTCTGCACACGTTGCCTGCATCCTCCGCAGTGCTCTCCACCCCCTCAAGAACCACTGGCCTACCCATCACACATTATCGCCCTGACATGCAGCAAGACCTCGACGACAGGATGAAGCAAGACAGGATGTATCCACCAAACGCCAGCCGCCAGAGCGGGTGCAGGGACGCTCCCGGACCATCCCACTACGCCCACTACGCTGATGCAGATGGGCTGACGAGCTTCACACGATAACATACCGTATAGGAGATTAAGCCATAAAAACGCTCAGCGATATCGGAGTGTCGCTGAGTCACGTGTGCAGGTGCCACAACGACAGCCTCAGGAATCACGTTAACACTAAACACATAAAGATCATGCACACCATTGTGTTCAGTCAATTGTTGTTGAGTATACCAGGCCTGCGCCAGTCGCAGCCAGCGCGCGGCCTCCCACACATGCAACATGAGTCCAGTCCAAGGGCAGGGCGTCCCTCCACACCGGACTATAAAAGATGAACACCCCTCTCAATCACAGCCCTGGAATATCTGTTCTCCCACCAGCAGTGCTGCCAGGCCTCCCCAAATACCTCCGAATCAACCGAAGCGTGTGTGTATGCCCGCCCGCCTACCCCTTGCACCCCTTGTCATCATCACCACCACATGACCAACATCACAGCCTCCATAGCACGAAGCACAGCACAACGACGATGCACGGGTCCTTGTCAGCTTCCCATCGCTCCGTGTGCGACGGCCGCTAGTGCTGGCCGCTGCTGCCGCGCACGCCCGCGCTCTCGCCCTCCGACATGCTCGCATCCTGCGCGGGACGGGCATGGTGGGGCATGGGCGGGCATGAGGGGGATAGAGGTGGGTGCCCAAGGCGCCACAGCGGTGCGGTGCGGCTGAGAGCGAGAGAGAGAGAGCTGCACTCCCCAACCGCACTTGAGCTGCGCCGCCCCGCACCCCGTCAGGTTGCCAGCTCCGCAACAGCTGCCCCGGCACCAACCGCCCGTTCGCTCAGTACCCCATTCTCTCTCACCTCTATCAACCCGTTTGGTACCTGGCTCCAGGTCCCCGTGGGGCTTATCAACATGTCCTCAGGACTCCCTGCGCCGCCGCCGCCTGCTGCTGCTGCTGCTGCTCCACGCCCCGACTCCTCTTGCCGCTGGCCAGACCCGTGCGCCCGCCCGTCCTCCGCTGCCGCCAGCTCGTTGGGAGGCGACACAGAGGCCGTGTGGCCGCCGCCGCCGCCGCCGCCGCCGCCACCGCTCACCACGCCGCCCACCGAGCCGTGTTGCCCCTGTGAGGTGGTGGCGCCGCCCGCGCCCGGCCCCTCGGCGTGCGTGACGCTCCCGGCCGTGCCGCTGCCGGCTGCTGCTGCTGCTGCGGCTGATGCCGTCGCCATTGTTTCAGACACCGTGGTCGTGGCGGCGGCGGCGGCGGGTGCGTCCTGCTGCTGCGCCTCCTCCGCGAGCTGCGAGGGAGCGTGTGGGCCACAGCAGCGCCGCCGCGTGTCGATGTTAGTAGGAACACGGCGGAAGCGGCCGTAACCGCACATATCCGCACATCCACATCCGCACAGCCGCCCACACCCCCGCCCCGGCCCCCGTTCCCCTGCAACGCCGCACTCACCACTACGTCCGCTGTCTTGCCGGTGTCGGCGATCTTGCGGTAGCGGGCCCTGTTGACTCGCAGCAGCCCCAGCTGCGGCTCCAGCTCGGGCAGCACGTCCACCAGCCGCTCCCACAGCGACATGACCACGTAGTCCTGACGGGCGGATGGGGGTTTACATTCATGGTTATTTGAGAAGTGAAGGCGTAGTCAGGAAGGGGAGGGAGGGAGCGAGGGGGTTCCAGGCATGAGGTGGGAGACGGCGGTGCCCAAGAAGCCTCCTACACTCCCCCCCTTTGCCGCGCCCCCACCCTTCTCCAACGCTCCGCTCTCCCCTGCCTACCGCACCCGCTGTTCCCACTGGATGTCGGCCCCCTCCCCCTCCCCCACCCTCCCTCCCCTTCCCCTCCTCCCCATCCCCATCCCCTTCCCCTCCTCCCCTTCCCCCCTCACCCTCCTCCCCCTCCTCCTCTCCCCTCCCTCTCCCACCACGCCCCCTCACCAGGAAGTTGAGCTCCACGCGCGCGCACATGACGTGGTCTGCTGTGTCCACCGCGAAGGTGATGGGCAGCCCCAGGCGCGACTCCTCCTCCGTCTGCGCCTCGAACTCGCGGTGCACGCGGCGGCTCATGGCGTGGTTGACGTGGAAGGGCCGCACCGCGTTGCCGATGTCGGCGGCGTGGAGCGACACCTGGCGGGGGTCAGGAAGGGTTGGGGTGGGGGATTGCAAGGATTGGTACTGAGAAGTGTAGCGAAGCAGACAGCAGGCGTGGTGTTGCGCGTACCGATGACCGACGGCGTCCACAGGTCCAGTGCCAGGGGGAGGTAGGTGGCGGAACTTGGATTGTGTTCACCGTTGACCAAGTGACGCGCCGATCGCGCCTCCTAGCATCCGCCTCAGTGATACGGACAGCACAGGATCTACACAAGCACGAACACGAACGCGCACAAGCACACAGCACTTCCGGCCTTTACACGCGTACACATACACACACCTCGCACACATGCACACGCCCACCTTGAGCAGCAGCAGGCGGTCTGCCTCGCTGTCGGGGTCGTAAGTGGTGCTGTGCTTCTGGAACTCCTGTGAGGGGTGGAAAACGGGTGGGAGGGAGCGAGAGTGCGCTTAGAGGCGAGGGTGGGGGCAGCGGAGGGGGGCAGCGAGCAAGCGGTGCAGGCAGGCAGCGGCGTGTGCGGGTTAATCAACGCATGTCATGTATCGGACTAAGACGCTGCCGCCACCGGCCTAGCCCCTGCCGGCAGCGGGCCCCTCTCCTCCCCTCGCCAGCCCCCTGCCACGCATAGGCCACGCGCTCCTTCTCGCTCTTTTGCACTTCCTAGGTTCCGTTTAGTTTGCGCTGGTACCTACAACCCCTCCCTCCCGCACCTCCGGGACCTCGCCAACCTGCCTAAACCCTGTCCCATCGCACACCCTGCCTCCCGCGCACCTGCGTGAGTGTGAAGTGGTTGGCCATGTCTGTGCACAGGATGGCGCTGATGATGACCTTGCGCGCTGCGCGCTGCTGCTCGGGGCTGAGGCCGGCCAGCACGGCGCAGTCGGTGCGGCTGAGGATGGCGAAGGTCATGGCGCAGTGGTGGTTCTCCATGACCGACTGGTCGTTGTAGATGCGGGCCAGCCTGCGGGGGTGCGGGTGGTGGTGGGTGGTAAGGCGGTTGGGTGGTGGGGTGGTGGGATAGTTCAGTCCGATCCCCAAGGAACCGGGATGCGGGCAGGGCGGCAGGGACGGGGTCGATTACCAACCGCAAGGTCGTTGGTCTTGGGCACTTTATGGAGCGAGCACCACCAGCGCACACCTGCACTACTCCCACACCCGCACTGCCCTGCTCTGGGCCCCCGCCCATCACGTGTCTGCCCACCCTGCACTCCGCCCCCCCCCTAACGCCCCCCCTCCCTGTGATCCGCTAGTTTGGCTTGGTTCGGTTTAGTTTGGGCTGGTATTTACAATCCCCCTTGCCATCCCCCCCGTGGCCCTCCACTCACTCGCTGCCGGAGTTGACGTGGAAGGAGTTGCTGTGGCCGTCGTGGTCTAGGTCGTGGCACAGCGCCGCGATGAGGATGGACAGCCGCTCAAGAGGCTTGAACAGGTCGCGGGCGTGGGTGGTGCAGCAGATCTGTGTGTGAGGGGGCGGGGATACATGCATGATTAGCTACGGACAATGGTAGACGGTAGGCGTTCGTTGGGGAACAGCTTCAGTTGTTACCGACGCTGTTGATACGGCGTAGCGTTGCAGGGGCCTGAGGTTACCCGTGTCAGAGAAGAAGCTGAGCCTCCACACGGACCTCGGCACCCCGCCCCCAAACCCGGCCCCACCACCCGCCATTTCCCTGCCCACCGGTCGACATCGTCGGTAACGCTTGACGTTCCGCAAGATGGTCTACCGTCTACCACTTCCTTAACTATTTATGAATGTAACACCCCCCCCCCGCCCGCCCCCCCGCAGTCGCCGCCCCACCAGGAATGTGGCGTGCAGCACGTGGCAGACGTGGTTGAAGTTGTGGTAGGGGATGGCGTGGTAGTGGCTGGCCACGGCAGTCAGGAAGTTGCGGAGTGCCTGGGGAGGGAGGGCGGGGGGCGGGAGTGAGAGGAGGGGGAAGAGCGGGAGGGTTGTCGATACCAGCCCAAACTTGGGGGGTTGTCGATACACAAACTAAACCGGACCCAATGCAAAAGAGCGAGGGGTATTGGGTTGGCGGGTGGTGGGTTGAGAATAGTGGGCTGCCTCAGTGCCAGCCTCTCGACCCTTCGACGACCCCTCCTCGCCCCGGCCCTTCCACTGCCCCCGTGCCCGCGCCGCCCACACCTTGGGCCGGATCGCAAACTCCTCCATGACCCCCGACACGATGAAGATGTCGTACGCCAGCTTCACCAGCTCCTCCAGGCTGAACTCCGTAAAGTCCCAGTCCCACGTCAGCAGCTGCCCCGCCTCCGAGTAGAAGCAGGGCGTGCGGGCCGACACGCCCGGACCCAGGCCGCCGCCCAGCGCCGCCAGCGGGCCGCCCAGCTCGCCGGTGGCCAGGTTGGAGCAGGACAGGTGTGTGCGCAGCGCCTGTGCGTGTTTCGGATGGAGGGGGGCATGTGGAGGGGAGGGGCTTAGGGCGCACGGGCGAGGCGACAGATGCGTGCATTGATGTTGGAGCGAGATTGAGCTCGGGTACGTAAGGGCGCAGGGAGCCAGGCAACACACACGCATGGAGGGAGAAGCCTGCTGCTGCCTCCCACACACACATGCGGCACAGCCGACCACACCGGCCCCCTCCCCTCCCTCAGCCTGTCGCCCCCGCCCCCCCGGGAGTCCATCGTCCTCACCGCCGGGTTGGCCACACCCAAGTCGTCGTCCGCCGCCGCCGCCGCCGCCGCCGCCCGCAGCGCCCCCAGCTCCTCCGCCTCTCCCACCCCCACTCCCACACCCCCTCCCAACCCGGCCCCCGGCGGCAACCGCCGCTTGCTTCGTGCCCTGCCCGACATGCCCCGCTGCAGCGCCTGCCCCGCCGCCACCGCCGCCGCAGCCGCCGCGGAGGTGACCGGCGCCATCTGCGCCCGCTCCCGCAGGCCGTTGGTGGTGACCGCCTGCCCCGCACCCGCCACGGCACTGGGGCTGGCGCAGCAGTCGGCGTCGCCCCCTGCGCCGCCCCCCGCGTCGCCGGCTCCTGCCGCCTGCTCCTCGCCCTCCTCGCCCTCCTCCACCACATCCACGTCCGCGCCCAGCGAGCCGGCCGTGACGCCCTGCAGCCAGCGGGCGCGTCGTTAACACCAAGTTGGCGCGTCGTTAACATGAACAACACGCGCGCGCACATACACACATATACACAATTGCTTGCTGTATTCTGCACGCACGGTGTCGATCTCCTCCTTGATGCTTTCGTAACACGCATACGCCTCGCTTCAGTTTGCAAGTCCACACATAGCGAGGTAAGTCCGCATGGCTGCTGCTCCGAGCGTAAACATGCAAATTGGCATCGCTGCTGCCGGCTGTGCATAGAACCAGTGACGCTGCCCTTGAATGCAACTCGGGCCGCCCTGCTTAGCAGTACAGATGCAGCCTACAGCACGCGCCCCCCGCCGCAGCCCCCCAACCGCCTCCGGGGCCTCACCTGAATGAGCGGGTGCGAGCGGAAGCGCATTACGGCGCCCACGCCACCGCCGCCGCCCCTCCGCGCCTGGAACACGCCGCCCTCGTCCTCACTGTCGCTGCCGCTGTCCGAGCCCGAATCGGAGCTGCTGCTGCTGTCGCTGTCGCCGTCATGCTGCGCATGCTCGCCTGCGAGGTTGCGGTCATTCGACAAAATGCCGCCGTCTCCAGACCCTAGCGCCGCCGCTGCTGGCAGCCGCAGCGGCTTGCGCCAGGGCGCCATCAGGCGACTGACGCTGGTGGGCGGCCCAGAGGTCGGGCCGGCGTGGCCGCCGCCGCCGCCGCCACCGAGCTCCCCGCCGGAGGAGAGTGCGTGCGGGGTGTGGCTGTGCTGGTGGTAGTGCTGGCTGTGGGGGTGCGCCTGCGCGAGGATGGAGGCGGCGGGGCCGGCGCCGCCGGCGGTGCCGGAGGCGCGCGGCAGGGGCGGCACGTGCGCCTGCGGGCCGCTGACAGCTCGGGCGCCCGAGGTGCGACCGGTGCGCATCTGGATGCTCTGTGCGGCGGCAGCGGCAGCGACAAAAGACAGGCGGCCCGCAAGAGGTGAGCAGGGGTGGGCGAGCAATGCACGTCTGAGACCTGTCGCGCATCTTTGCTCCTCCGCGCCCACGGCGGGATACGTACATGCCAGCTGCTGCCGCCTGCCCACCCGTGCCCGCCCTTCACCACCACCGCCGCCACCACCTTTGCATCACCCCTCCCTCCCTTCCCCTCACCCCCCTCTCCCTGCCCTCCAGGCCGCACCCGCCGGCCCCACCCACCTGCGTGCCCGCCGGCACCGGCTGCGCCAGCAGCAGCCCGCGCAGGGAGTGCTCCGCCATGCTGCTACTGGCGCAGCGCAGGCTGCCCAGGTCAGGCAGCAGCTCGCCGCTGCCGTCGCTGCCGCGCTCCGACTGCGCGCCGCCCAGCGCCGCCGCCGGGTGCAGCTGGTGCAGGTGCGGGTGCAGGTGCAGGCCCAGGGGAAGGGAGGGGCCGGCTCCGCCGCCGCCGGCGTTGAAGGCGTGGGCGGCGGCAGCCGCGGCGGCGGCGGCGGCGCTCTCCTCCTCGTTGCCACCCACGGACCGAGGTTGCTGCAGTCATTAAGCACAGGAGGCGGCGGCATCGGAGCTATGCGCGTGAGGTGAGGCGTGAGGCACAGGGCAGCGCGCCCCATTGCCGCGGCTGAGGCGCACACTACGCCCAGTCCATCCCAGCCCGGCCCGGCCCCAGCCCTCCTCGTGCCTCCGTCCCTCCCCCCACGGCTCTCCTCCCACGCCTCTCCTCCCACGGCCTTCCTCCCACCAAAACCTGACCCCAGCCCCCACACACGCCTCCCTGCCGCGCCCTCTCCACCACCGCTCCGCTTCCACAGCCACACACACACACACACACACACACACACACACCTGCATCTGGCGCGCCGAGGCCCACATGGAGCTGCGCGCCGCCGCCGCCGCCACCGCCAGCCCCAGCCGCGCCGAGGCCGACACGCTGTCGCGGCGCCGCGGGCTGCCGCCGCCGCCGCCGCCGCCACCGCCACCGCCGCGCTTGAGCCCGGGCTGGTGCGCCAGCAGCTCTGTGCTGTTGTGGTGGGCGGAGCGCTTGCGCTCCAGGCTGGCACGAACCTGCGGGCAGATGCGGGTGGGGGGGCAGGGGAGGACCAGGTGAGGAGGGGGAGCGGAGGAGGTTGGAGGTTGGGGGGGGGCGGATTGAGGGTGCAGCTGAGGGATGGGTGCGTGGGGTATGCGCGGCTGCTTGGGCTGTTGGGTGCTGATGTGTGCGCACGGCGCAGCACACATCCGGCTCGGACCAGGTACCTCCCCCACGTGCTCCCGCAGCACCCTACACACACACACGCACACGTGCGCATCCGCACGCACAGCACGTGCGCACGCGCGCAGGTGCTTACACACGCCCCGCCCCATCCCAAAACGCAAGCAGCACCTGGTTTGCCGCGGCGTTGGCGGAGGAGAAGGAGCTGCGGTGGAACACGGAGTGGCCCGAGCCACTCTCCCGGCTGTGGCGTACAGGGGGTGAGGCGGGGAGAGGAGGGGTGAGGCGGGGTTGCAATCATAAAACAGCTACGGAAACGGTAGAAGGTAGGCAGTCTTGGGGGTGCGGGGGTTGGCAGGGCATGACAGGGTGTGGGTGCGGCAGGTTGGCGAGCAGGACCGCAGCACGTGGGGGCAGTGAGACCAAGGACCCAGGCCAATGCCTCTGCTTGCCCCTTGTTGCTGATCGGAAGCCGTGCAGTAAGTCCCCCTCCCCTCCCCTCTCCACCCCCCCTTGCCCTGATTCCCCTGCTTGTATCCTGTTCCCAACGGTTTGACCCTGCAACCCCCCTCCCCTCATTTCCCCGGAACCCCCCGCTCATTTCCTCCCCCTCCCGCCCCCTTGCCTCACTTCTTGTACTCGGGCAGGTACATCTGCAGCAGCTGGCTGCGGATGAGGTCCTCCTCGCCAGACACGCCACTGCCACCGCCACCTCCCCCTCCCCCTCCCGCATCCGCGCCCCCCTCCGCGCCGCCGCAGGCGCCCGCGCCGCCGGGCGCCCCGCCTCCGCCTCCTGCTGCTGCGCCCGGGCCCCCACCCCCACCAGCTGCCCCGTCCGTGCCGCCTGCGGCGCTGGGGCCGGCCCTGGGGGCGTTGGGGTGCGCTCCGTCCGCGGTGACCACGGAGAGGGCGGACAGCAGCGACAGCTCCAGGGAGCGCTCGCTCAGCAGGTCGCCCACCTCGTAGGCAAACAGGCCCATGGCGTCACTGCACCGGGCAGGGCAAGTTGTTTGTTGTGTGCTTCTGTGTGTGGGTAGCGTACTTGGCTGAGATTGGTGAGTGCGTGGGGAAAGTTGAGTTCGATGTGTAGGGTGTAGCCACGAGGAGATCTTTGTGTGCTTCGCAGCGGCCACCTCGCTGCCGACCAGGCCCGACGGACACGCCCACATACACATACTGACATACATCTACACGGCGGGCTTCGTGTTGTCGTGCTTTAACACCCACACCCACACATGTGCAGGCATGCCCCTCCACCCCCACCCCCAAAGCATCATCCCCGGCCGACTCACACGTCCGCATCCGTGAAGAAGGGCTCAAAGAATATGTCGCGTGTGCCCTCCGCCTCGCGCTTGTTCACCGCCAGCGCCACCGCCAGCACGCGGTCGCTGCCGGTGCCGTGGATGGGCTGCACCAGCACGCTCTTGCAGCGGGCGGGCTGCAGCAGCGGCGCCAGACGCCGCAGCGCGGGGTCGGAGCTGGGGTCGCCAAAGTCCTGCGGGCGCGGCGACACGTGTTTGTATGGGAGGAGGGGGCCGGGTTGTAAGGGTGTAGGGTACCGGGAAGTGCTGAAGAAGCGGAGCACCCTAAGTATAGGGCTTCAGTCTGACTCTCAACTGAGCGAAACCCGCATGGAACTACTTGCGCACCTTCGCGTGACGGCACGGTAGGCAACATCGCCCCGCCCTGTTCCGACACGGCCCGGCACCTGCCCCAATGGTCGTTCTTCACGAACGGCGGCACCCCCTCCCCCACGCCCCTCCCCCCCGACCTCCCCATCGCAGCCCGCTCACCGTCCAGCTCTTGGCCTTCTTGGATGCGGCGCAGGCGCCCACAATGCCGCCCCGGGCCTCGCCCATCTTGATCCGCACCGCCTCAGCCTGCGACCAGCGGCCAGGCAGGCGCCGAACCGTCTGACAACCGGAGCTGCGACTGCTGGTGCTGGCCAGTGTGGCGATGGTGGCTGGCGCGCTGTGGTGTTGCGTCGTCTTGGGGCCCTTCCCTGATGTCTTTGTGCCCCTACCCCGCCCACCCCGCCCGCCCCGCCCTTCCTGCCGCCCCGCCGGCGTGTCCTCGTGCGCCTCCTCCCCCCCCCCCACACACACACTCACAGGTGCCCACCCGGCGCCTCCCACCCGGCATCCCGCCCTTCCCTCGGCCCCACCCCCGCACCTGACCCCGCAGCCCGCCCGCGCCCCATCAGTTGCGGCTTGTAGTCACCCGCCCCCGCCCCCATCCCCCCAACCCATTCCCGCATCCCCCGTGTTCAGCCCCGGCCGCCCCCCCCCTCCCACCTCCCCCACCTCCCCCAGCTTGCTAAGCTTGGTCCGGTTTGGTTTGGGCTGGAACTCACAACCCCACCTCCCTCACCTCCCTCACCTCCCTCACCTCCCTCACCTCCCTCACCTCCCTCACCCCCCCCTCCCACCTGGTGCGTGTGCAGCCACAGCTCCCCGCGCGGGCCGTCCACCAGGAAGAAGAACACGCGCTCGGCGTGTATGATGTGCTTCTCCAGAGCCGACGTGGCCAGCAGCACCATCTGGCCCACCTCGTCCTGCAGGCGGGATACAGTCATGATTCTTATAAGAAGTGAAGGCGACACCAGGAACAATAGTATGGCAGGCACCCGGGGGAAAGGTGCGGCAGTCGCCTCAGTCAGCGCCGAACCAAACCGCGGGAAGCAGGCCCTGCGGCGCATCAGGAGCCGGCCCGCTCCTGCACATGCCTTGTGCGTCCGTCAGGCTGGACCCCGAGCCATATCCCAGCCCCCTGCTCTGCTTCCCCCTCCCCGTCCCGGACCCAGCCGCCTCCACCTGCCGCCCCCTAAGCCGCTGCCGCCCACCCAGGCCGCCGCCGCCGCCGCTCCTCTTCCATGTACAATGCCCCTCCGTTGCACTCGGCTCGGATGCGCAATCCCCCCCCCCCACTGAAACCCCCCCCCCCAAGGCCGCCTGCACCCACCGCCGCGCTGAGCGACTTGAAGCAGGCGTATATGGCCTGCAGCCGCTCCTTCTCACGCCTGTGTCGGCAGGTGGGGAGGCGCGGAGGCAGCGGTCAGGACACCGCAGCAGGGCGGGCAAGCCACTGGCACACATGTCGCGACACAAGCCGGCTGCAGCTGCCTCCGCCCCCACCCCCGGACTGCCCCCACCCCCCAGCCTGCACTGTACTGTATTCAACCTCCCCCTCCTTCCCATCACCACCCGCTCACACGCCCCCCCCCCGCCCGCCCCCACCCCCGCTACCGCCGCCCCTGCACACCCACTTGGCTGTCTCGTGCAGCTTGGCCTTGGCAAGTGTGTTGCCTAGGTGCGTGCTGAACAGCCGCAGGCTGCGCTCGTCCGCGCCGCTGAACGGCAGCCCGCCCTTCTTGTTCAGAGCCTGAGGCCGTGAGGCGTGAAGGAAAGGGAGGAAGGGGAGGAAGGGGCACGCGAGGGAGGGGAGGGGGCAGGCGCACACAGGGGTTCGGTGTGGGTGCGGGGGACGGTAACAACGCGTTGAAGGCATGTCGTGCCACCTGGATACGGTTATAGCAGCTCGGCACAACATCAAAGTTGGCCTTGGGCCGTACCCAGCATCCGCACCAGACCCGCGCCACACCCGCCCACGCACCCTAAGCAACCCTCAATCCACGGCACCCGCCTGCCCCGCCCCCCCCCTTCACCCACTCCTACCCTACCCCGCCACCCTGTGGCAAGCACCGCGCATCCCCGCCCCCATCTTGACGACGCATTGGGCGCTTTCCGTTTGGCACAAACACAGGACCCCACCTCATCCCCCTCCGGCACCAGCCGCCCAAACCCATGCCCACACTTATCCCCCTCCGGCACCAGCCGCCCAAACACACGCCCACACTTATACACACCCCCATGATGCATCATTTGCTTGTGGTTTCTTGTTGGGAATGTTTGCTTTGACACGCACACACACACGCGCGCGCGCGCGCCGACGCCCCCTCCCCCCGCCAGCTGCCAGCCGCCCGCACCTGCAGCACCGCCACGTTCTTCCCGGTCATGTCCGACACAGCCATGCACAGCATGCTGCGCGTGCGGAAGCCGGTGAGCCGGTCGATGTCCTTGTTGAACATGGGGTGCTGGTACACGTCCGGCAGGTTCATAGTGGTGCCTGTGGCGTGTGGGTTTGTGGGGAGGCGGAAGGGCCGGGACGGGTAAGACGAGGCTGTACGAAGGCGGTGCGGCCGGCATGCGGAGGCCAGGATTGGGGAGGGGTTGCGGGCGCTGTACTATGGAATATGCCAGGGATTGCTGCAGCGGAACGGGCCGCCAAAAGGCTGTCAAAGGCTCCCCCAACACCGGTACAGGTGCCCCGACGTTCTGAGTTCTGTATCCAGGATGTGTTGCACAGCCTTGCGCTAACGTGCACCGTCCCAGTAGCCACAACCGGCGTCCCGGCCCACGCCGCCCGGGCTGCACCTACCCGTCTGTGCCACCAGGCCAGCAATGCCCTCCCCAAATGGAATGCGCAGGATTTGCTGCTGGTCAATCATGGCCCTGCGAGGGGTTCAAAGGACGGAAGGTGGGTTGAGGGTCGGGGTCGTCAAACACAACGCGCCCACGACACTTGACGGTTTGCCAACCGACTCCCCTGCGAGCGCCGAGACCCACCTCAGCTCATTTCGTCGCTCAAATATTAGGAACAGTGTGACACGTTCACAGTCAAGCAGCTCCAATGCGACCTGGCGCACGCTCTGCATCGCGTTGAGGATGTCCAACTCTGCAGCAATCTTGTTAAGGACACCGATTGCCTGCCATAGAATACAGTTGCCTGTCAGTATGCAGCTGATGGATGTGGGCTGTGCGGTGTTAAGCAAACCGATGCCATAAAACATGATGTGAGTATGCAGTGTATGAATGTGGGCCGTGCGGTCCCAAGCAGAGCTGGGGCACGCAAGTCAAGAGTTCTCAAATGGCTGTTCATGCCCCGACAGACCTTGTGGAGACTGTCCAGCTCCGCTTGGAGCTGTGCCATCCTTGCTCCATCCTCCATTTTTCGAGATAGCGACTTGCTAGCGATAAAGCTCCTGACGGGTTGCGTGTTACTCGCCCGGCCACCGGCAGGGACTGCTGCTCTTTGTCGCAGCGGCACCAACATACAGCAATGCTGAGCTACGCTGCACACGCGCGTTTATCTCCGGTCTGGGCCTGCTCTGACCGGGCCCATTCTGCGGCTCAGCGCGCCTCTGCGCTCAACGCAATTGCACTGTTGTCATCATGGTCTGAAGATTGCAAACGCCATAATATGAAGTGGTGATGTGCAGAAGGTTGCGCTCGGCCCAGACACAAAACTCGACACGGCCGCAGATGCGCGTTCTTTCTAGAGCGGCCAAAAAAGTAAGCTATGTCTAGAGGATGATCATGGCCAAGTGGGCGTATCAAGCTCGACCATATGGGTCGGGGGACTCTCATCCAGCCTCGATGTTGACCCCGGCGCCGGGCGCCCCAGATTATCTCATTGGTTACATGAGGCAATCTGGGGCCCCAGCTCCAACTTCGACTGAGCTTGCTGATACGCGTGCTTTGCCAGGCGAGCAGCCTCCGGTCTCCAGGCGGTGGCGCAAATCGGCGTCATGCAGTTGCGTACGGCGTCATGCCGGTCGTAAAGCATGGGGTTTACGGGACGAAGTCTTACACCAGACGGTACGTTGAGCCGAACGACCCATATGCCCCCAGGCGGTCTGCGAGCACCGCCTGCGCTGCCCTGCTCCAGCCAGCGCCTCCATAAAGCAAGCTGCTGCCTGATCTGGTTGTGCGGTCACACGCCGGCTATCCCACGAGCCCAGACTGCGCCACCTGCCGGTGCAGGCGTGCAGCAGCTGCCTCCGATACCTCCATATGGTCACAAGCGCCCACAGGGCCAAACTGTGGCTCAAGCTGGTTGAGTGGCGCCATACCAAGCCGGAGCATGGCCGAGACCGCGAGGCATCCTGCCGCTCGCAGCGACCGAATGTCTGGCCATAGTGCATGACAGGCGGCAAAACGTCACTTGACGGCGTTGCCAAAGTAGCTTGCATTTTCAGTTGCAGGTCCGCTGACACGTGGCAGCCATATGTCGGTGACCGGACTTGCAGGGGCGCCCGGAGGACCGGCCCGCCACGTCACCAGGCGGCGCACGACAACTCTGCCCTGTGACGCGTTTTCGACACACACCTTCGACGCCCTTCCAACACCTGGCGTGTGCTCGTCCCGCCACCAGCTCCTATTGCCCAAACCCCATGATCTTGTCATGAGTGGCGTAACGCAGACAATCACCAGGCTTCCATGTCTGTAATTGTGCTAGCCAGTGCGGACCCGTCTTCGCCAAACCTCGTCCCGCTGCCCAGGCCCTGGCACCGCTCTACGCGGCACACCGTGCCAGGGGTTGCATTGCTGCAACCTGCCGTCAACGCCCGCCCATGTCCCACGCCCGCCCACGGCCTAGCCGTCTGTTGCCACAACCCGCCAACATCGTCACGCCACCGCAATGCTGCCACACATGCCGGCAACCAGTGTGTTACTTGTCGCTCCACGTACGGCGCGCCCGCACCGCCAGCTGCCGGACGCTGCGGCGGTCGTCATCCAACGCGCGCACAATCACGGCGAGCACCTGCGGCCGCGGGCAGTCGCAACATTATTGAAGCACTCGTGTTTGCGACGGAAACCAGCAAAGCGGCTTGAACAAGTGTGTTTGCACGTGCCGTGTACCGGCGCCGTGTGCCACAACGCGCTGCGGGCTTCTCCGCTGGCCACATCCACCGGATGGTCACCCGACCGCCCTGAATGGCACAACACAAAACACACACACACACACACACACACACACACACACACACACACACACACACACACACACACACACAGAGACGCGCTCACCTTGGCCCGCAGTGGGTGCAGCAGGTGGTACGGCACGGCGTCCATGAGCGCCAGCACGCAGCGCAGGCCCTCCTCCCGCACCGCCACCGCGGCGGCGGCAGCAGCGGCGGCGGCGGCGGCGGCGGCGGCGGCTGAGGCAGAGGTAGTGAGAGAGGGGTGCGCAGGTGGCGGCGGCACGGCCACCGCGGCGGCGCACACGCAGGCGACGAGCTCGGGCACGTGGTCCTGCAGCGCCTGCATCGCGGGGCGTGGAGGCGCATGGAAGCACGGAAGCGGGGAGGATCGGAGTTGCGTGTTGCTGTGTTGCTGGTGGGCTTGCATTATGCTACGTTGCAGTGCGCGGGTGCGTATGAATGCAAAAAATGTGCTTGCAAGTCATGACAGACGTAACAGCACGGCACCCGGCAACGACATCCAGTGGAAAGTCACATGTGTGGTGAAACGCCGCGCACAGCACGACAGCAGCCACACGCACGCAGCTGCAACGACCTACCTGGCCCAGCGCCGGCGCCGGCTGTGTCGCCTGCAGCGCCAGCCAGTCGCCCAACACGCCCAGGGCGCTGCTCAGCGCCGCCGCCGCCTGGGCCACAGCGCCCGGAGGCTGCGGCTGCGGCTGGGGCTGCGGAGCTGGGCCGCCGGCTGCGGCAGTGGCAGTAGCGGCAGTGGCAGTAGCGGCAGCGGGGCCGTCGGCGTCGGCGCCGGGGCCCAGCTCGGCGCACAGGCGCAGCACGGAGCCCAGGAGCAGTGGCGTCAGGCGGGCGGACTCGGCCCTGCGGGGAGTGGGGTGGGGGCAGGCGGGTGAGGGCTCGAGATGTGCGTGCGGCGAGTGAAGGCCTGGGACTCAGAGGAGGAGTATTGGAAGGCGAGCCGGTGCGAGTGGCGTGCAAGTGGCGTGCGGCGATGATGGGGCAGCAGCAGGCGCTGGTGTGCGCACATTGTGGGAGGTTTAAGGAGGGAGCCCCGGCAAGCGCAATGCATCGCATGAAAAGCCCGCTGCCGCCCGTACTGCCGTTCAGCTGCGAGCACCCCGCACCTGCACAGGCCGCGAGGTGCGGCCGACACCAGACAGGCAACCGCCGTCGCCAGCGGCAGCGGCAGCAGCGCGGCGGCCGCATCGGTGGGCGGCCGCAGCTGCTGCGGCGAGACGGCGCTGGACAGGGACTGTGGGGGTGCAGTGCGGGGTGGGATACCGGCATGACATCAGTTACTTAACCTCGACATGCGTAAGCCCATTCAGCAATCAATTCAGGGCGCTTGGCGTACGTGTGAGGTAAGGGGCGCAACACGCCCGCGCACCTGGATGCAAAGCGAGAGGGTGCGCTGCTGCCACAGCACGCGGCACACAGCCGCCGCGGGCCGCGCCGGCAAGCCCACTCCGCCGCTGGCCGCCTGTTCTGCCACGAGCACGCCAAACGCCTCCGCCGCAGCCGACGCAGCCTCTGCCGTAGCCTGGGAGCGCGCAGGTGCGTGCGGCCCGTCGCCCACGCCGCCTTCCACCTCCATGTCCGTAGGCGCACCGGCTTCAGCGGCAGTAGCAGTGGCTGCAACAGTGGCTGTAGCAGCAGCTGCCAGGACGCCCAGGAGGGCCTGGATGACGTCGCCAAGGGCGGCGTGGTTGCGCAGCGCCAGGGCCCGCCCCACCCAGCCCACAGCGGCGGCGTGCGTGGCGGCGGCGCCGCCACGGATGCTACTGCTGCTACTGCCATTGCTACTGCTGCTGCCGGGTAGCCGTGCCAGGAGAGCGGGTCGGAAGGAGCCGGCAACCCAGCCGTCCAGGGCTGCCGCGTCCTGTGGGAACACATGGCGGCGCATTATGGCAGACGTGAGGGGTTGGAATGCAGGTGCAGGATTTAACGCAGCGGTCGCGCATCAGATTGCCACGTAAAACACATCCGTGCGACACCGCTCCCGGCTGCATGAACACAGGGCCCCGTACACAAGCTCCTCGTACGTCGAATGCCGCCAAGCTCACAAAAACACAGAAGCAGGCGACAGTAGCTCTCGAGCCCACCTGCCAGCGGTTGACGGCCGCACCCAGCGCCACACACGCCGCACACGCCGTGTGCTCGGGCAGTGGCGGCGTAGCGGCACCCGGTGCCGCCGCCAGCAGCCGCAGCAGACTGTCGGCCAGCGCCTGCGGGGCAGGTGAGCACAGGCGAGAGGCACAGCCGATGAAAGCGTGCCTGGTGAAAAAGAAAGGGAAGCGAAATCTGCAACAGGTATACTGATGGCCGCGAAACAAGACCACTCCAGTGAGTGTAGGAGGCAGCGATCCAGCAAACCCCTTAACCGCCTGGTGCGACATATGTGCTGCGGGCATGTTGCGTATCGGTCTGGTTCGGTCTGGTCTGGTGCCCACCTGTGTGCTCTGCGGCGCCAGCACGGCCGGCCTCAGCCCCGCCACCAGACCACACGCCAGCGGCAGCCGCACCCACCCAGCCGCCACCGCCGCCGACGAGCTACTGCCGCTACTGCTGCCGCTGGCTGTAGCAATGCACTCCGCGGCGTCCATGGCCAGCGCTGCAGTGCATAGGACAGGGCAAGGGCGGATGCACGTGATACTGCTGTCGATTGGAATTCTCCTAAACTGCATGTGACCAGAACACATGCCCCGAAATCCTGGTCGCTGGTTCCGCCCACCTCCTCAAACCGCTAGCCCCCATCGCCCCCTGCCCGCCCCTCCACGGCTCCACTAACCCAGTTGTTGTCGATCGTCACACACCGCCGCCAGCTGCTGCGCCAGACCCGCCCAGCCCGACACCAGCTGGGCCGCCGCCTCCGCCGCCTCGTCACCGCCGCCGCCCTGCCGCTGCAGCGCCGGCGCCTCTGCCCCTGCTGACGACGACACGGCGGCGGCCGCAGCAGCTGCAGCGGCGGCGGCGGCATCGCCGAATGGCAGCCCTCGGCAGCCGCCGGCCGCCCAGGCGTCTGCGGCGGCGCCCAGTGCCGCTGCCGCCAGGCGCTGCGCCGCGGCGGCGGCGGCGGCTCGGTGCGTGTCGGTGGGTGGGCGGGCGGCGAGGGCGGGCAGCACACGGCTTGACAGCTGGCTGAGGCAGTCATGCAGCCAGGCCTGGTGGGCAGGGCGGCAGGGGGCGGAAGGAGGGGAGGTGAGGTAAGGCAGCAAGATGAGGGAAGGAGGGGCGGTGAGGTAAGGAAGCAAGATGACGGAAGGGAGGTGGTGTCCACCCCAGCCAGTCATGTTGACCCCTTTGACCGGTGGGGCCTCTACAGGACGTTGTAATGTCGTGAGTCAATCTGAACCCACGATCTGAACCCCATTTCCTCTGCCAACCCACCTCATCGTCTGCCGAGGCGTCTCGTGCTTGTCGCAGCAGCAGCGGCGACAACGCCTCGAGCAGCGCCGCGGCGAACGACGCCGTGCCATCGCCGCCGCATGCGGCTGTAGCAGCTGCCGAGCTGACGCTACTGCCGTTGCTACTGCTGATGCTACTGCCGCCAGCCGCCGACGCAAGCTGCACAGCCAACCGCAGCGCGGCCGCACGCGCGGGGCCCTGCCGCCCCATCGCCTCAGTCAAGCTGGACACAAGCAGCGGCGCCACCGCCCCGGCCTCTGCCGCCGTCCCGTCTGCCAATGGCTGCTGCGGCTGTAGCAGCAGCAGCTGCCGCAATGCTGCCTCCGCCTCCGCCCCGACGTCCATGCCGCGACCCCATGCCATTCGACATGCTACAGCCGCGCCCGCGCCGTCAGCTGCTACAGCCGCAACGCCATCACTCAGCGCGCAGGCCGCCATCTGCCGCGCCGCCGCCTGCAGTTCCGCCGGCGGCAGTAGCAGCTTGTCCCGCGCGGCTGCTGCTACAGCCGTTGCAGCCGGTGCCGCCAGTGCCGCGGCATGCAGGGACAGCAGCGCACGCCATGCTGCTACTGCCGCTAGGCGCAGCTGCGCCGCCGCTACCGGGCTGTAGCAGCCCGCCGCCGCCGCCAGGTCCGCTGCCACATCGCCGTCGCTGCTACTGCCACTCGAGGCGTCCAGCAGTGGCTGTAGCAGGGCTAGGCACGCTGTGAGCCCGGTCCGCACCTCCGCCAGTGCCTCAATGCCGCCAGCACCCGCCGGCCCCAGCCATGGCCCTGCTCCCGAGCCGCCGCCGCCGATGCCGATGCCGTTGCTACTGCCGCCGCTGCTGCCGCCGTCATTGCCGCTTGGGCCAGGCGCAAGCTCCGCTGCTACTGCCGCCACCACTGACGTCAGCACGTGCAGCCCATACAGCGTCTGGTTCCACCTGTCTTGCACGCTGCTACTGCCACCGCTGGTGCCGGCTGTAGCAGCTGCAGCGTCGGCCGCCTCCGTGGAAAGAGCGGCAGTGGCAGCATCAGGGTGGGCCGGGGCCGGTTCGAGCGAGCCCCGCAGCAGTGCCAGTAGGGGCCCCAGCACGGCCGGCTGCGCGCGCTCTGTGGCCGCGGGGCCCGCGGCGCAAACCTGAAGGCAGCGGCCGAGCAGGTTGCAAAGACCCAAGTGGGGTTTGTGTGTGTGTGTGTGTCAAAAAACGAAACGAAAGCGTGTGTGTGTGTGTGTGTTTGTGTGTGTGTGTGTGTGTGTGTGTGTGTGTGTGTGTGTGTGTGTGTGTGTGTGTGTGTGTGTGTGTGTGTGTGTGTGCGCGCGCCCAGTCCCAGCCCTTCCCAGCCGAGACCCCAAGCCACCTGCCGCTTGCTCGCGTCCTTGCACCCCACAGCGGCCACACCCTCAACTTCTAGTAGCCACCACACGCTCTTGCTTAGCCCAGGCCTCATCCACCACCTAACTCCCAAGTGCCAGCCCCTAGTAGCCCATCCACCCATCTCCCCATCCACCCACCCATCCACCCGCCCATCCACCCATCCACCTAGCCCCCAGCCCCCCAATGCCCGGAGCACTCACCGCCGCCAGCAGCATGGCCCCACACAGCACCGTCACGTCCGCCCGCCACCCCGCCGCCGAGCCCCCGGCAGAGGCCGCCAGTGCGCCCGCCGCCGCCGCCGCCGCCGCCGCCGGCGAGGCAGCGGAAGCGGCTGCGGCTGCAGCCCGCCGCACCACTGCCAACAGGTCGGTGACGGCGGCGTCCTGTCGCAGGAGCAAGAGGGATGCCGGACAGGTATCCGACGGAAAGGTCATACTTGGTTGGCGCACGTACACGTACACCCATCCCCAACCAGCACCCCCACCCCCACCCGCACCCACACCCCTATGCTCCACCCCCGCCTTCTAATAATGATGGGCCTTTTTCGTTGGGCTCGGCCTTACATATCACCCCACACCGCCGCACCTGGAGTGCCGCTGCATCCATGGCTCCCGGTCCCGCCGCCCGCACCACCACCGTCAGGCATCCCGCCGCCGCCCGCGCCAGAGCCAGTCGCCCCTCGCCGTCGCCGCCCGGGCCGCCCAGGCCGCCGGGGCCGCCGAGGCCGCCTGCCGGTGCAGGGGCTGCTGCTGCTCCGCCTGCTGCGGTAATGGGGGCCATCACCTCACTCCGCAGAGCGGGCCAGATCTGGGCAGGAGCGCGTGGCAGGAGGGGGCACAGGAAGGGCAGGAGGGGGACACAGGAGGGGTGGGCGGCGGGGCGGCGGGGTGTTTGTAGCTTGCTTTTGTAAGACATGGGCGCACGGACTTTGGCGGTTACCTGGCTCACAGCGTGGCTGCGGCTGCGGGACGCAGGCACGCAGCGCCATTACTCCGCCCCCACCCCAAATCCCCCTGCCCCTGCGCACACCTGCGCCACGTGCGGCCCCAGTGCGTCCGGGCCGTAGGCGGGGCAGCAGCGCCGCAGCGCACCCAGAGCGTCCTCCTTGGCAGGCCTGCGGTGGGGGCGGAGGGGAGGGGGAATGAAAGGTCGCATCCCTGTCCCTGTACTCACAAACACCACGTGATGACACACACACACACACATGTACACATAACACACACAGACACACTCTTATATACCCCACACGTACACAAATTTCTGCGTCATCCCTGGTGCTCTTTAACACACTCCCCCAAAACAAACACGCACACACACACGCGCACCCACTCTGCACCCACCTGTAGGTGGAGCTCAGTTTCTCCAGCATGAGCGGCAGCGCCGAGCCCGCCAGGAAGGGACTGGCCGCCAGCGCGCCCTCCAGAGCCGCCGCCAGCTGCTGACGGCTGATGGCGGCGGGGGCGGAGCCGGCGCCGGGCCGCGGCGGCGGCGGGTTGAAGGCGATGGGGAAGTAGGCGGACGCCCAGTCCACCACCTCGTCGGCCAGGGCCTTGAGCGGCGCGGCGTCGGCGCCCGGTGCGTGATGCAGCGCGCACAGCGCCTTGTGAGGGCGGGTGGTGGTGGCGGTGGTGAGATGCGGTGGATGGGGTGCGGAGGGTGGTGGGTGCTTCGGTACTGGGTGATGGCGTGATGGGCCCTCCTTCCCTTCCTCCCTGCCAGTGCCCCCTGCGCTCCCCCCCCCCCCGCCTTTCCACATGTGCGCCCCCGTGCGGAATCAGCCCCGCCCATTCACCCACCCACCTGCACCCCCCATGCACTCGCCCACTCCGCCCCGCCCCCCCCCCCCGCCCGCTGCCCCACCCGCTGGTTCTGGGTCTTGGTTTCTTTGGGATGGAAAGAAACTACCCCCCCCCCGCTCCTCCCCCTCAACCCATGCTCCCTCAACCCCATCGCCCCCCCCCACACACCCCACACACACACCTGCACGGCCTGGAACGCCAGCAGCAGGCAGCGCGGGTCCTTCTCGCCGTCCGCCGCCCCCAAGAACGCATCCAAAAGGTCGGGAGGTGGCGGCGGAGCCGCGCCGCCGCCCCCTCCTCCGCCTCCACCTCCACCTGCTGCCCCGCCCTCCCCACCAGCAGCACCAGAGGCAGCGGCGCCGGATACAGGGGCAGCGGCCGCGGCGGAAGTGGCGGCGGCGCCGCCGCTGCGGCGTCCCGCCGCCAGCGCCGCCCAGCGTCTGCCGGGCGCGGCCAGCTGCAGCAGCAGCTGTAGCAGGGCGCCGCGCTCCTCCTGCCGGAAGGACTGGGCGGTGCGCAGCTGCGGCGGCAGGGAGCAAGGGAGGGAGGGAGGGGAGGAGGGGAGGAATGGGGGCTACGTTCATGATACGCTACGGAATGAGTAGACGGTAGGCAATCAGGATGTGGGGGCAGGAGCGAAGGCGCGGGGGCTCTACATGTAGGCGGATGTGGCCGCCACACGCCGCTTGGCCCTACTGCCGCATAGCGCGACACACAAATGCTGTGCGCGTGCTGTCTCCCAACCAATAAGCGCATAACCCATCCACACTCAACCCCACCCACCCACCCACCCACCCCACCCACCATCTCTGCGGCCGCCTCCATGACCACCAGGGCGCTGTCATCGCGCAGCAGCTCGGCAGCCGCACTCGACCCCGCGGCAGCAGTAGCAGCAGCAGCAGCATCGGGCGGCTGTAGCAGCGCGCAGCAGGCGGCGGCGGCCGCGCCCACACACGGCCTGCAGGGCAGGAAGAGGAGTGACCGGCTTGCCTACAGGCTACTGGTGAGGCTGTTCACGGCGTGGTCAAGACGGAGGTATGCTGTACGGGGTGGGTTGGGCGGGCTGTGCTCAGGCGCACGTTGCGGTGCACCGGGGGGCAGCAATGCCGGAGCGAGAGCCTGATCAGCCCCGCCCGGTGGGGGTTACGTAATGAAGGGGTAGGTGTGTGGAGCTCACAGTCGCGCACCCCCACGGTAACGCAAGGTAATACCGATCGCGGCCCGCTGCTTGCTTGCGCATTCATATGCACATTATTGACCCATTCCCACTTGTGCTTTCCCAAACACGTGCCCCGCCACACCCCACCCGACCGCACGGCAAGACAACACGTGCGCGCCCACGAGTCTCCTCCGCGCCTGCCCCTGCCGCTGCCGCTGTTTACCCCCACGTGCCACGCCCGACATGCCCGTCTGACCCGGACACTCACAGCCGCCGCGTCCTCTCCCGCACTGTCTTCCGCTCTCATCCTCTTGGAATGCACGCAACACATACCCTTCCAAAGCCTCAGGGCCCCAGCCGCCTCCTCAGCAACACGTTGCAGCCCAGCCCCCTCCGCCGCCAGTCGCCAGCCTGGCCTTCCCGCACGGCCTTCCCCTCAGCCGCCGCCACACCGCCACACCGCTCTCACACGTCCAGGCCCGCACCCACCAGTCCCGCAGCCGAGCCGCCAGGAACTCCGCCAGTGTGTGGAGCTCGCCCGCATTCAGAGCCGCACGAGCCCGCGCCACCACCTGCCGAGCGCCAAGCGCAACATGGTCACTGTTTCTCACCGCGCCCAAATTCAAGCAGTTGGGTGCAGTGTTTCGGGAGGTGGGCATTAGTGCCCACGTGGGCACTGGAAAAATAAGTCGGGCCCGGAGGGCGGGCACCGGAAAATTAAATGCCTGGAGCCCCAGTGCCCGGTGGGCACTATAAAAAATAATTCCCTGACCCCTCAAGTGCCCACCCATCCTGCCAAATCCCCGGCCCGGTGCACGCGCCAGGAAGGGAGAGGGGCGCGCCGGGGCCGGCCCGGACGGGCGGGGCCGGGGCGACGGGCACGCCCGGATGGGCACACGGCAGGATGGGGAAAGACTCATCAAACGCGCTTAACAATGATACTGTGGAATACATAGTTATAATACATTTTCCGGGGGGCTCCCGCCCCCCGGACCCCCCGTACGAGGTGGGGGGGCTGCGCCCCCTGGTGGGCATTGGAAATTAAAGTCACCGCACCCAAATGCCCACCCGTGCACTAGGAAAGTAAAGGCCCTAAAAACTTGCCGAAACACTGGTTGGGTGCGATAGTCGAAGGCGCTGGTTTGCAGCTGACAGAACCAACGATGATCAAGCCCAAAGCTGGCCCACCATCGCATTTAGGCGGCGGCGCGACCACCGTCCGTTGCGGTGTCGGTGGGCCTGTGTGGCGGCTTGCCCGCTTCTCCCCCACCCCCCCGCACCCACCTCGCCCAGCAGCCGTGTGCCGTGCTCCCGCGCCTCCTTTTCCGGAGAGGTCAGCGGCCCATGTAGTGCCACCACCTGCCGTATGTATAATCACAGCTTTAGGACCGCGCTTTTGGCCGCCATGGCTGCTACTCGCCCAGCATGCACGCACCAGATCGACAAGCGCCAGCCTCCGCTCGCTGACTTGCTGCGCGATGTCATTGACAGCAGCTACACGAGCATCATCAACGCCAGTCTCCGTGTTGCAAGCTCGTTCAACAAGCGAGAGCACGGCTGCGGACATTCTCAGCCCGGGTGGTGTATAGGATTGTCAGCTGTTGCCCATGAAATTTTCTATTAAGTCATACTTTAATTGACATGGAGACGACATCACACGCATAATTGGCCAATGTCACTCCCCGAGGCACGAACCCTCACAGCAGCTCCAGCCCGCGCCCCCCACGTTGCCGACGCCACGGTACTCGCCCCACGCCACAACCAAGAAGCGCCAGCGCGTGTTGGTCCAGCCCATGAAATAGCCGGGCATGGAAAAGACGTCACGAAGACATTGAAGAGCACACCAAAGCCGGTGTCGTCGTACGCCTTGCTGCACACGTTGGTCATCCTGCAGACACGTTGTGTAAGCGGGATTCTGACCCCCCTCCTCCCTGGGGCAGCACTGCAGCAGCCACTTGCTCTGGAAAGCATCCAGCCAGTCAGTGCGTGTTGGTGCCAGTCCAGTGCCTACGTATCCGCATTCCGCTAGTTCGGCACCATAGGATGCGAATTACAATTGAAGGGACAGTCCGACAAGCGGGGGCACACCGTACCCACGCCGCGAGGGACCGTCTCCGGCCCAGAGAGAAACACCCACCCCCTGGTTGACACCATAGGAGGGTGGGAATTTCGGGGATTGGCTGTGTTTGAGTGGTTGAGACTACCCGTTTCCAAGCGCTGTTGCAGTTCCCTAGCGGGCCGGCCCAGCACTGCTGGATGCCTGGGCAGGACAACCGGATGGCTCGGCGGGGACTGTTGGATGGCCCGGTCGGGGTCACCCCAGCATTGTTGAATGGCTCTGCACGTTACACGCGGCGTGCTGTTATGACTGCGCTGTTATGACGGCACCATCCACAACCTGCTGGGCGTGCCTCCTTCAGGGCCCCCAGTGCCCCTTTAGCTTTCTCGTGCCCACCTGCTGGCCGCCTGCGCTGCTACTTCCGGACCCACAAGTGCACTGTCGCGCTAGCTGCGTCGTCAATGGGCGTCGTAAGGCTCATCCACCTGCCCATCCACGCTGCATCTAGGCCAATAGTACGATTACAGTCTGTATCAGGAACCGGTTTACAGCACGAGAACATAAGCGTGCTGAACACGCTAAGAGAATATAACACCAGCTTCGGTGGCAGCGAGCGCGGATGCCTGGCAATCAAGGGCATTTGAGCCCTGATCCGTACTGTTTGTCTGGGAGGAAATGGAGGGCTTCTCTGGCGCCACTTCACACAATGCCAAATGTGCTTCTCAGCATAAGGCTTTGACTTGCCCGTTACGCTCTTCTTTGGATATGGGCTGTTCGCCAGCCGAGTAAGGGACGTCAGCGGTGCACGGCGGTGCCGTCCACACCTGTCCCCACGGACCGCCCTACACGCGCGACGTCCGCGCTCGCCCTTCCCTCCTGCGATGCAGAAGCCCCACGATTGTGAGTCTTCTGAATCAGCTAGATGCACTTTGGGATAGTTTAGGTGCGGCGGACGCTTGCCGCCACGTGTGTGAGCGTTGGAAAGGGAAGGGTCCGCCGGGTCCGGCCGCGCGGGCGAATGTTAATTCAAGCTCGTAGCATCGCTTGTGACAGCCTGTAGGCCCTACGCCAACGCGCGGGGAGTTTGGCTTAGTACTGCCGAATCGAGTACTTCCATTTCAGCCGGCACCCCGCCGGCCTGGACTCTTACTTGAAACGGACATCAAAATAAGAAAACATTGCAAATAACACCGCAGCAGCGACTTAACAAAGCTGTTGACCTCAAGCTGGCTTACAAAAAAGTTGTCCGCGCTGGACTCTCAATTATAATGATTTCATGACCTCAATTATAATCGCCTGGATACGGACCGACAATGAAAGAAGGTCGGGCGGGGCTGTGCTGGACCTGCTTCGGCCGGAGTCCTAGTCCGCGGGCGGAGGCTCCTCCATCGCCGCCCGTGCGCGAGAAAAAATCAGCCTCTGTCGATGACATCCCTAACTCAAAGGGTTTGGAGTCGGCGGGCAAAGAGGTCGCAGTCGCGCGCCTGGTGGAGCCGTCCCCAGCCTCGCAAAGCATCGTGGACCTGTCAAAGGTATGCGCGTGGAAACAGCGCCAGATGCTGCGGCTCGCGCGGTTTTGGTGGCCGTCGGGCGTCCTTTCAGGCTCGGTTTCGGCAGGGCCCCCATACGCCATACCACGACACCGTTCGCTCGGCGCTCCGTGGGCGCGCTTGACCTGGCGCCGACTTGTCATCTTTGCTGCTAGCCTGCACGCATCCTGCACGCATCCTGCACGCATGACCTTTACATATGCTTCCTCAACCTCTGACTCATGTCTCCTCCACGCGCACGTGTCTCCTGCACGCTGACTCATACCCCTTCCTCCTGCACACGTGTACGGCAGCTGGGCGACGTCATGCGCGAATGCAGCGGCGTGCCCGGCAGCAGCTACCACCAGCTCTCACGGCTGTGCGGCATACTGGCGGGGCACTTCGATGTGGCGTATGTCAGGTGTGTGTGTGTGGGAGGGGGGGTGCCGCGGGGGTGGGGGCGGCCTGGCGCCCGGTCTGTGCGGCGCCGTGGCGTGTGCGGGGAGGGGGTGTCAGCGGGATGCGCCGGTACGAAAGCACACCTCAGCCAGGTAGCCTAATGGGCCCTGGGCAGCACGTGTCATAGCAGCGGCAGGGGCAGGACCGCTCTGCACCCAGCGAAAGCCTAAACCCTACGCCGAAAAGCTTCTTCCCGTCTTCACATCTCCCGACGCCGCCTGCCCCTGCCTCCCCCTAACCAGCCAACCAACCCTCCCCTTCTGCCCTCCCCCTCTCCTCCCTCCACAGCGCCGCTGTGTTCTCGCCCAGCGGGCTGACCTGCCTGCCGCTGACGGCGCGCGGGCGCCTGAGCAGCGCCTGCCCGGTGGGGCTGCCGCAGGGGCTGGACGGCGGCGCGGCAGCTGCGCCCAGCTTCTTCCTAGTGGCAGGGCAGCAGGTGGGAGCCTGGGAGGCGGGCAGGAACTGCTGGTGGAGTTGTGGGGTGGAGTTGTTGTCGTCATTCTCAGCGCAGGCATCAGGCTAGGGGACCTTTGGAGGGTTGGGGGGACTTTTGAAGGGTTGGGGGAGCATTGTGACGGGTGCTCTGGCCTCCTTACTACGGCAGTTACTGACCTGTGCCCACCACGTGCACTGGCGCCGTGCCTCGCCGTGCCTCGACAGCGCTTCCTGCACCGCCACGTGCCGGCCGACCCCACCGCCGCCGCCGCCGAGCCGCCGCTGCCGCCCGACTGGGCCCTGCTGCGCGCCACCACCGCCAGCGACGTCGGCAGCAGCAGCCGCGCGGCGGGCCCGGTCCACAGCGGCACGGGCGGCGGGCAGGTTCCGGCCACTGCGGGCTTGGCCTCGTTCATAGGGCAGCACGGCCTGGCGCCCCAGGGCTTGGGCACACGCGGCTCCAGCCAGACGTCGTGTCATGCGGGCGGCAGTGCGGGGGGCCTGGCGGCGTTTGTGGCGTGTGCCATCAGCGTGGGGCCAGACACCGTGGCCGTGCTGACGGTGGCGGACGAGGAGCCCGACAAGTTCGCGGCGCCCATGTGGGTCGGGCGGGGGCGGGGGCGGGGGCGGGGCTGTGGGGTGGCGGAGGGCTGGGAAGGGGTGGAGGCGCTCGGAGGGGGCGGAGTGCTTGGGCAGGCCGGCGCGGCGTGGCGCTTGGCGGTATGGTGGTGGAGGCGGTGTTTGCTCGGGCTGGGTCGCCAGGCAGGTCAGCGGCATGTTGCGTGGCATGGCACGGCGCAGCGGTGCCTGGGTTTCGTGCCCTCCTGCTACACATACAAACACGCTTCCTGGTGTCCCAGACTGCAATCTGTCCTTACTCATCCTGCCGCCTGCCGCCCTGCCTGCCGCCCTGCCTGCCGCCGCCCTGCCGCCGCCCTGTACCTGCACTGACGCAGCTGGCGCACGGCCCTGGAGCTGGTGTGCGCCTTCATGGGCGGCTGCCTGTTCCGGGACCGGCAGCTGACGGGCTATGCGGGCGTGGTGGAGGAGCTGTGCGGCGTGGACAGGTGGGGATGGGGGGGGTGGAGGGGTGGAGGGGTGGAGGGGTGGACAGGTGGGAGGATGGAGGGGTGGGAGGGTGGAGGGGTGGAGGGGTGCGGAGGGGCGGAGGGGTGGAGGGGTGGAGGGGTGGAGGGGTGCGGAGGGGCGGAGGGGTGGAGGGGTGCGGAGGGGCGGATGGACAGGGGCAGGGCCGAAGGCGCACAGGGACAGGGACAGGGGCAGGGCCGAAGGCGCACAGGGACAGGGACAGGGGCAGGGGCAGGGGCAGGGGCAGGGGCAGGGGCAGGGGCAGGGACAGGGACAGGGACAGGCACAGGGACAGGGACAGGGACAGGGACAGGCGCTGACGTGGAGGGGTGCTGGGACGCCGCTGCCGGTAGCGGCAAGGCAGTGTGCCTGGAGCCTTCGCAGACGCGGCATGTGGGTCAGGCCAGATTGGGTCTTGCTCTGCCCCATGTGTCCCCCGTGTTGGCTCCCTGCATGCGCACCGTGTGACCCCTGTACTGCCACACACACGCACGCGCTTCCCCCCCACCCGCAGCCTGGACGAGCTGGTCCGCACGCTGTCGCGCTGCGTGGTGCGCCTGCAGAGCGGTGCGTGGCGCGTGAGGCCGCCGGGGGCCAGCGGCATGGCATGGCGTGGCAGGGCGGGGGCGCGCACGTGTCATGTGCGGGCGACTCTTGCAAACACGCGCCGCACTAGGGCTATGGCATAACCGCACGGCTTTGGGTTTGTTCATGCGGCACTCACGCCGTCTTGCAAGAGCTGCACCTGGTGCCGCCCTCTAACCCCTGCACCTCCTCCTTCATCGGCTCGCCCCACCTGCCTGCCCGCCACCCCAAACTCGCCTGCCCTCCCTCCCCCCTGCCTGCCTGCCCATCCTCCGCCCGCCTGTCACCCCTCCCTCCTGCTACTGCCTGCCTGCCCACCCTCCGCCCACCCTCCGCCCGCTACTGCTACTGCCCGCCACTGCCACCTCCTCACAGAGAAGCTGCACCACGTGCGCCTCACCTGCCGCATCGCCTGCGTCAGCGCCGACTCCTCCTGCGCCATCATATTCGACGAGGCGCTGGCCCGGCCCTCCATGCTGCCCTCCGGCATGGACGACGGCGCCGCAGGCGGTATGCTGGGGACGGGGCAGCCGGTGGGCGCCGCAGGCGCTGCAGGCGGAGCGGGCTCAGTGCACAGCGGCACGGGGCCGCGAATGCCGGGCGCGCACATGCGGGGCGGTGGAGGCGGGGGCGGGAGTATGGGTGGCGGCTGGCCGGCGCAGTTCGGCAGCACGTCGTGGCAGCCGTTCGGGCATGACGGCGCAAGCGGCGCCGGCGGAGTGGCGTCGGGGCCCGTGCCGGGGGCGCACACGCCGCGCGGCCGGTGGGTGCGTGTGGTGTAGGGCGGAAGCGGGAGGAGTCAGGGAGGAGTGAGGGAGGTTGGCGCTGGGGGTTGCGGTCTGCATGTGCTGTGCATGCGCTGCTGTGCAGCGCTGGCAAGGCAGGGCAGGACAGGGCAGGGGCTTGCTATCGTGCATGCCACACAGTGCTTCGGGGGGCTCTTTGGGCTTCTCGGGTTTGGCGCGTGACAGACGGGGCGTGTGTACGGTAAGTAGTGCGAGCTTGACACCCGCCTCCAGTGCTTGTCTGACGCCGGACCGCCCTTTCCCGCCTCGCAGCATGGCCCGTCTGTCGGTGCTGTCTCCCGCCGCCTTCGCCGACCCGCACATGGCGGCGCTGGCGCTGCAGTACCAGGTGCAGATGCACTCCACAGCCAATCTGGTGCCCGACCCGGAGCCGGGGGAAAGCACGCGTGGAGGTGCAGGCGGATATGCAGGGGGTGGAGCAGGAGGAGGAGGAGGCGGAGGCGGAGGCGGTGGATCAAGTAACGCGCTGGTCTCGGCGGCGGTGCAGGCGCTGCTGTTGAAGGGGGCGACGAGCGGTGGGCTGGGGCTGGGGCACGGCATGGGCGGCGTGGGCAGCGGCGGCGGCAGTCCGATATTGATGCAGGCAGTGCAGCCGCTCACGCCCAGGCGTGTCGGCGGCGCCGGCGCCGGCGGGTCCAGCTTCTCACAGCCGGGGGTGCTCGCGGCGGGAGCAGCAGCAGCAGGCGGCGGCGGAGTAGGAGGCGGCGGCGGCGGCGGCACCAGTCTGACGGGCGACGTGGGTCGGGACCGGGACGGCAGTGCGCCGTGGAGCCCGGCCTACGACCCCGAGGCGCCCGCCAACTTCAGCCAGGCGCAGATGATGCAGGTGGGGCGGGGGGCGGGAGGCGGGTGGCCGGGAGCTGGGGGCGGGGGTCGGGGGGCGGGGTCGGGGGGCGGGAGCTGGGGGCGGAGCTATTTCTGGAGCGGTGGTTGGATCTGGAGCGGGTGAGGGAGCAGGGGGCGGCGTGGGGGTTGCTGGGTGCCAGCCACGATCGGTTCCACAGCTCCTCCTGACAGCCCCAAGCGGCCCATGCGGCATGTACACACTGCAAGTCCACCACCAGGGCCTCTCCCCTTCCCGCTTACTCAACCACACCGTCTTTGCCGGACGGCTGCCTCTCTCTCCTCTCCTCTCCTCCCCTCTATCCCCTACCCGTGCACCGCTAGTTTGGCCTGGTTTGCTTTAGGGTTTGGGCTGGTATCGTGATAATGCTTTGCTTTAGGGTTCAGTCTGGTACTTACAACCCTGCCCTCCCCTCGTCCTCTCGCCGCCAGGTGGAGGGCAGCACCTACCTGACGGAGCACACGCTGCTGGGCGAGGCGCTGTCGCAACGGGCGGGCGTGTGGATCGGCGACTGCGTGGCGTTCATGCAGAACCCCGCCAACCCCAACGCCGACGTGTTCCTGGCCGCCACCACCGGCCACACCACCGCCATGCTGCTGGCCGTCATGTGGGAGCGCAGCGCATCCGCAGCAGCAGCAACAGCAGCAACGGCAGCAGCAGCAGCAGCAGCAGCAGCAGCGGCGGCTGGTGGTGGTGGCGGGGTTGCAGGGGGTGCTGGCGGAGGCACTGGAGGTGGCAGGGACGCGGGTAGCGGCGGCGGCCGGCCGGCAGGCTCCGGCCACGGTTACGCTTACGGTTACGGACACGGCTTCGCGCGGCGGCTGTCAGGCCGTGTGCCGGGTCAGCAGGGGCAAAGCGGCAGTCCTCTGTACGGCGTCGGCAGCGGCGGCGGGCTTGTGTACGGGCTGACGAGCGCAGCCAACGGCGGCGGCGGCGGCGCCACACCGCCAGGCACAAAGCGCTCCTCCCGGAGAACGAGCCTGCTCAACCCAGCGGCAGCAGGCGCGGCGCCGGTGTCACCGGTGGCTGTAGCATCAGTCACCGGCGGCGGCGGTGTGGACGGTGGCGGCGGCGGCAGCTTCAGTCTGGTGAAGCGGGCGCTGTCTGGCGGCGCCGGCGGCGCGGTGCTACTGCCGGGCAATGGGTCGCCCGCCACGCCTTTCAGCCATGCCGCCACGGCGGCGGCGGCGGCCGCAGCATCAGCGGCGGCTACTGCCGGCGCCGTCGGTGGCGTGCCGTCGGCGGCGGCGGCGGCGGCGGCAGGGCTGTCGGCCCGTAAGCTGCTGCTGTCAGCGGATGGCCAGGGCCCCGCTGCCACCGGCAACACGAGCGGCAACGGTGGCAATATGGCTGGCATGTTGAACAGCACCGTTGATTTGACCAGCGCCTGTGGCGGCGCCCGTACATCGTCTCAGCCCAGCACACGTGCATCTAACGCCATTGGCGGCGCCGGCGGCGGCGGCGGCGGCACCGGTGCCGCGGGCGGCGGCGGCGGCGGCGGCAGGGCTGGCGGCGGCGGCGGCGGTGTCCTGCGGGCAGGTCAGCCGCTGCTGGCGTTCTACTTGCTGACCTCGGGGCCGACGTCGCCGGCGGTGCTGCAGGTGGGCTGGGACTAGCCGACTGTTGGCACGTGAACCCCTTAAAACCCCGTCTGACAACCAGCTATGGCGGTGTACCTAGTTGGCAATACGTCAAGTGGCTAGGAGCTGCAGAGAGTGTGGGAAACGCGCGGGTAGGGGCAACTTTGCGGATGCATGCACGGAGACTTGAGGCAACCTCGTTGGCAGGCCATGCTGGCAGGCCATGTCCCTCACCCGTCTCCCTCCTCCCTCCCACACCTCCTCACCTCCTCACCTCCTCCCTCCCTCACCTCCTCACCTCCTCACCTCCTCCCTCCCTCACCTCCTCCCTCCCACCTCACCTCCTCCTTCCTTCCTCACCTCCTCCTTCCTCACCTCCTCCCACCTCACCTCCTCCCTCCCTCACCTCCTCACCTCCTCCCTCCCACCTCCCTCCTCAACTCCCTCCCTCCCTCCCTCCCACCTCCCTCCTCCCTCCCTCTCACCTCCCTCCAACCTCCTCACCTCCTCCTTCAGGACCTGCTGGTGGGTCTGCGCGAGCTGCTGCGCGCGCTGGAGCCGCAGGTGTCCGCCAAGCTGTGCTGCGAGCTGGCGGAGGAGTGGGGCAGCCTGCAGCGCGACGTGCTGGACCGCGGCAAGGTCAGCCGCCAGCCCAAGGACCGGACCATCGTGCTGCGCAGCACGGCGCAGCAGCTGGGTGAGCACGGAGAGGGGTGTGACCGTGTGAGGGGCGGAGGCAAGCTGGGCGGGGGAAGGGGGGCAGGGGAAGAGGGGGGAGGCGGGGCCGGCTACCAGCGATGGATGGACTGGTCTGAGTGCTGGGTGCATTGCCTTTGACACGCATTGGCGCATCGCATATGCTCACACATAGGCATAGACAAACACACAAATACATCAAGGGACCCTGGCTGTTGTTCTTCCTCGCCCTCCCGCCAGGCGCCATGCTCAACAGCCACGGCAGTGTGGACGACTACATGGCCGCAGTGACGGGACCGGCCGGAGCCCCCGCAGCGGTGGCGGGTCCAGGCGCCACGGGGGCCGGCGGCGCAGCCGGCCCGGACGCGACCCTGCCCTTCGTGCGGCCCTCCTCCCCGCGAATGCCGCCGCCCTCCGCCGCCCCCACGCCAGGCGGCAGCACCAGCACCACCACTGGCCAGCTGCAGCTGGACGGCCCGCTGGGCTCGGGAGGGCACGGCCTCCTCCACCACCACGGCCACGGCCCCCTGCCCGTGCCCGTACCCGGCCAGGCCTCCCCCTCCGTGCCCTTCTCCCGCCTTTCCATGTTCCACGGCGGCGCCGCCGCCGACGGCCAGCTAGACAGCACCGGCCGACCTAGGCTCGCCGCGATGCGTTCGAACAGCGAAAAGGCGATGCTGGTTGGCAGCCCCGGCGGCGCCGCCGCCGGCGGGCCGCTGCCGGTCCCTGGCGGCGGCGCGAACTCGCCGGCGGCGGCGGCGGCGGCGGCACCGGTTGGGTCGCCGCGCTTACGTGGCGGCGGCGCCGGCGCGTTTTTGATGAGTCGGTCGTTCACTGGCAAACGCATGAGCGCGCTCATCAGCGGCGTGCAGGTGGGGGCGCCGGGCGGGGCGGGTCGGGTGGGTGGGTGGGCGGGTTCGGCGGGTTGCTGCTGGTGTGTGAGTGCGCATTATGTGATTGTGGGGGAGGCATACCAGAGGTATCGGGAGCAAGCTTCGAGATGGGGGTGCAACAGGGAGGGGGGCTGCGTGTTCTGTGTGTGAACGCAAGTGCCCAGACTGCCAGCAACGCGTGCCACCTTGCCTGGGCTGCTCCTGGCTTTCCCTGCCACCCTTCCTTCTCCACGCCCATAAACACCAGCTTTCACCTCTCCTTTCCCTCGCCGTCACTCCCACTGCTCACAACAACCCCCAACACGCAGCGCTCCTTCCCAACGTTACACAGCCTGCCGCCCTGTCGCCTGCCGCCGCCCACTTGACATGCTAGTACCAATACATCAGTTGCCTCCCTCTCGCACGGGCGGCTCCGCCCCCCTGCTGTTCCTGGCTACGCCTTCACTTCTTCATTAATAATGAATGTAACTCCCACACACATACACACACACACACGCCCACACCGCGGGCTTTCGTTTCGTTGTTTAACACACACACACACACACACACATACGCCCACACCCACACCCCCACAGGACCGTGTGCAGCAGGCGCAGCGCATGTCCGTCTCCTACAACTCCATGTTCAGCCGCCCCGACGACCTGCGCAGCATCACCATGATGGACAGGATTGGCAGCGGCGGCTTCGGCACGGTGAGCGGGAGGACTGGGGGAGGGGTGAGGACTGGGGGTGGGGAGTGAGGACTGGGGTTGGGGTTGGGGTTGGGGTTTGTAGGTACCAGCCAAACTACCGTAAATGGGGGGGGACAGGGTGGGCGAAGGCTGGGAACACGAGGGGGGAGGTGTTATATGCCTGAGCCCATCCAGCAAACCACAGGGGGGCTAAGGTGCGACCCACTGTTGCTCCAACACGTTGCGCTCGGGGAGAACACGCCTGGCTGCCTCGCGGCGTCAGGGGACTCATGGCGAGCCTTGCTGTGATACGCTCAATTTACCACTTGCCGTCTTGTGACATGCTTCTTCCCTTGTGCTCTCTAACACACATGCACACAAATAAACACGCACACACACACACACACACACACACACACACACACACACACACACACACAAACGTCTGCAGTTCCCCTATCTCGTGGTTCCTTACATGCACTCACACAAACACCGCGCACACACACGCAGGTGTACCTGGGCTTGTACCAGGGCACTGAGGTGGCGGTGAAGGTGGGTGGCAGTGGGTGTGGGTGTCACCTGCTGGGTGGATGGGCGGGCCCGGGCGTCAGGGTGGTCGTGGCGGTGTTGTGGCGACGCGCCACGTGGCCCCCCACGGTGACTGTGAGGGTATGCACCCGCTAGCCTCCCAAACTCCCTCCCTTCCATTCACATGAATGGCTACCCCCCCATCCTCTGTCTGGTATGGTCAGTAACTTTTGCTCCGGGTCCCAATCCTCTCCTTACCGCTGACCGCCCCGGCCTCCCGCCATGTCTGCCCCCAGGTGATCCTGGAGCGGGAGCTGGAGGGCACCGAGGTCTTACGTAATGCCGTGGAGCTGGCAGTGCTCAGCACCGTCAGGTGGGCAGGGGCAGAAGGGGGGGAGGGGGAGGGGCGGCGTGTGCGTGGGTTGGGAAGGCGCAAGCACAAGAGATCTAGCCGGCGTGTTTGTGTGTGGGGGCATGCGGCATGCCTGTGTTTACAGCCCACCCTCGCGAGCGGACTGGCACTGTCTAAGCTGACTGGGGGCATCCAAGGCTCCCTGCTGCATGACGTGACGTCTCACTCGCTCTCACACACCCACACTCAGCCTGGTCACCGCCTCACCCACTCATGTCGGCCCTACCCCCTCCCCCTCTCCCACCCTTTCCTGACTCCCACTCTCACTCTTCCGCCTGGCTGTCCGGCCCGCGGTGCCACACCCCGCAGTCATCCGAACATTGTGCAGGTGGGTGCGGGCGGAGGGTGGGGCGTGGGGACACGAACCAGTGAAGGATGGGCGCCGCTAATGTGCTTGTCACACCTCCCACGCCCCTAGCATCACTCTACCCCCACCGCTGCCGCGCACCACCCACACGCCTGCGTCCACCGCCCGAGCACTCCGTCTAGCCGAGGGGCCAGCTACCCCCTCACTCCCCTGCCCTGGTCACACCTGACCTCCCCTCCCGTTCCCCCTCCAGCTCCCCCCCCCGCAACAAATCCGCTTCTTCTCAACCAATCATAACTGTAACTGCCCCCGCCCCGTCCCGCCCCCGCCCCCTCCTCCCCCGACGCAGGTGCTGACGTTCTTCACGGACGTGACGGTGCAGATCCCGCCGCTCAAGGCGCGACTGGCGGGCACAGCGCCGCCCATACACCTGCTGCCGCACGAGCCGTCGCAGGTGAGGAGGGTGGACAGGGTGCGGGGGGGGGGGCAGGGTGCGGGGGGGGGGGGGACAGGGTGCGGGTGCGGGGGGTTGGGGGGCAGGGTGCGGTTGCGGGGGGGAGGGCAGGGCGGGACAGTGCTGGTGGGGCGGGGGCGGCCTGCGGCCGGCGAGCAGCTCACCATACACCTGTGGGCGGGCAGGTGCTTGTCGTTTCCCTTCACCGCGACACACACACGCACGCCCCCGCCCCCCCCAACACACAAACACACACACACACACACACACACACACACACACACACACACACACACACACACACACACACACACACACACACACACACACACATACATGTCGCCCCCCCCCCCACACTCACAGGCCCAGCAGTTGGACGTGTTGTCGCCGGTGGCCTCTGAGGCCGCCCTGGACTCGGAGGCGGGGCCGCCCGGCCTGCCGCTAGGACCCGCACCACCCGACGCCGCGGGAGGCGGCGGCGGAGGAGGAGGAGATAAGGCAGGAGGCGGGGGAGGAGGAGGAGGAGAGGGTCTCGGCGAGCCGGCGCCTCCGGGCTTAGGGCCCATCGCGGCGGCAGCGGGCGCCGCGGTCCCTGGGTCCACCCTGCACGCCATCGCCGCAGCCGCAGGCGGCGGCGCCACGGGCGCGGCCGTCGCCGCCGCGGCCGCCGCCGCCGCCGCGGCTGCTGCTGCTGCTGCTGCCAACGGCTCTAATGCCGGCGGCGGCGGTGGTGGTGATGGTGGTGGTGGGGGTGGGGGTGGCCAGGTCCCCAGGAAGGCGCTGGTGATTCTGATGGAGTTTTGTGATGCGGGCTGCTTGGCGGACGCAATTCGCAACGGCGTGTTCAAGGAGAAAATTAAGGGTAGGTGGGTGGGTGGGTGCCTGGGTGGGTGGGTCCTGCTGGGCCTTGTTTGCAGCAGCCTCGTCGCGGCTTCTGTGCTTGCACGTTCCTGCTTTGGGTTTCCTACGTGCCTTCGAATACCGCCTTGGTGATACGGGCGTACAGCCCATGTACCGTGTGCATACCGTACCACACGCGCGCCGGACGCGAGCAACATCCATCCATTGCAGTAGCTTGCAAGCACGCCCCCATGCTGTACACGCCACATCCCCACATCCCCACATCCCCAGCCCCGCAAACTCCTCACATCCCCAGCCCCGCCCCCATCCCGCCCCCCACCCCGCCCCCATCCCGCGCCTCCGCCCCCTCCTTCCCGCAGGCGGCTACGGCGCGCTGCAGCCCGCCTGGTCATCCATCTACCTCACCCTGCTGGAGGTGGCGCTGGCGCTGCGCTACCTGCACAGCCTCAACCTGGTGCACCGCGACCTCAAGCCGCAGAACGTGCTGCTCAAGGTGGGCTGGGCGTTGGGTGCTGCGATGGGACAGGCAGTTAAGGCAGGTTGGGGAAGTCCCGTAGGGTGCAGCTGATTCCCAGACCCCAGCAGGTGAGCAGGGCGTGGGCGTGGTTGGGTGCTGCGTGCGGGTGTGGAGCGCTGGGCCGGAGACCGGGTCTGCCGTCCTCTGTATTGGCGCCCATCACCACAACACTGAGAAGCTTGTGAATGCGGCACTCTGTCGCTCTCGCGCTCTCGCACACACGCCTGCTCGCAGAGCTCGCCCTCCGACGTGCGCGGCTTCACTGCCAAGCTGTCTGACTTCGGACTGGTAAGTGTGCGGCGCTAGGGGCGGGGATTGCGGGCGGAAGGGGAAGGGGTTACACTTGTGATTGTGTAAGAAGTGAAGGCGTAGCCAGGAACAGAGGTATAGCAGGCGCATTGTTACCGATGTCCGATGGGGGGGATTGCGGGCGGAGGGGGAAGGGGTAGCCATCCATACAAGTCGGGGTTAGGGAAGATGGCACGTAGGGGTATGGTCTGCCGCTGTGACATGCGCTCAACGGCTCAAGCAACCCGCACACGTAAATACACACGCACGGTCGTGCGTGTTTCTTACCCCTGTGCTTCCCCCCCCCCCCCCCCCCAATACGGTACGCGCACGCCTGCTCCCC
Source organism: Chlamydomonas reinhardtii (assembly GCF_000002595.2). Taxonomy (NCBI): domain Eukaryota; kingdom Viridiplantae; phylum Chlorophyta; class Chlorophyceae; order Chlamydomonadales; family Chlamydomonadaceae; genus Chlamydomonas; species Chlamydomonas reinhardtii. The sequence goes on along the minus strand of NC_057016.1, from coordinate 4,760,707 downwards.
GCAGGTGAAGCTGCTGACGGAGGCCGACATGGTGGCGAGCTCGGTGACGGCGACGGCGCGGCGGCGGCGGCGCTACAGCGGCACCATCACGCACGTGGCGCCGGAGGCCATGACGCCAGGGCCGGGTGAGTTGTCGGGCTGAGGGGGAGTGGAGGTGGCGGAGGGAGGGCGGAGGGGCCGTGGGGCCGCGGTGGAGGGCTGGTGGACGTGGTGGAGGGCTGTTGGACGTTGGCAGGGGTCTGTGGCAGGGGTCTGTGGAAAGGGTCTTAGGGGAGGGGTCTGTGGGGAGGCGTCTGTGTGGAGGGGGCGCTCAGGTCGGCCGCGTCTCTCATGGGGGTGGTGGTGTTGGGGGCGCTACGCAGCTCGGACATGCGCAGGATTGGGCAACCCGAACGGTCCCTAGTAGGCTATGTACGGATTCGCCCTCGGTCCTCGGCCCCCACAGTCGTCCACTTCCCCACTCAACAAGAGTATAACCCCCACGTCGCAGGCGGTGTGCCGGCGGTGGATGTGGCGGTAGACATGTACGCGTTCGGCATCGTCATGTGGTGCGTCTGTGTGGGGCTGCGTCGCGTGGCGTGTGGCGTGTGGCGTGTTGTGGTGTGGTGTGGTGTGGTGTGGTGTGGGGCTGGTGCCGGTGCCGGTTGTGGGGGCTGGGTTTTGGACGTTATGTTGACGGCATGACAGCTGCGGATGCAGCGCGTAGGACACCAGCGGGCCCTCCATTTGGCGTTTTGGCCCAGCACATGCACGTATGCATATACCTGACATATGCAAACATGCACATGTGCACATGCACAAAGAACGCCGCACGCTGATCTTCCCCCCTCTCTCTTCTCCTGCCATGCTGGCGTGCCTGCTGCTGGCGCCGCCCCGCGCACACACAGGGAGATCCTGACGGGCCAGCCGGTGTACATGGGTCTGGACAGCGACCAGATCATTGAGCGCGTGCAGGCGGAGGGGCTGCGGTGAGGGCGGCGGAGGGCGCGGGAGGGGAGCGGGAGAGAGAGGAGGGGAGGGGCTGGAGGGGAGGGGAGCGGGGAGGGAGGGGGGGGGGGGTTCAGTGGTGGCCCGAGGGCCCAATGGAAGGGGGGGGGGTCAGGTGGTGGGGAGCGGGAGGAGGGGGCTGAGGGGAGGGGAGCGGGACAGATGCGCGGGGGGCTGGGGGAGCCCTGCGCGGTTGGGAGGGTAGAATCGACTTTGTAGTGGGTATTGTTGACACCGCCTGACGTGTCTCGCAGAAGCAAAGCGAGTGTCTATTCACATGCCCTCACGCAGCCGGCCCTCGGTCTGTCCGGCTGCTCCTCCCTCACGGGTCATGCCTGGAACCCAACCCCCCTCTCACCCCTCGCCCCCCCCCTCCTCGCCAGGCCGTCCTTCCCGCCGGATACGCCGCCCGAGTACTCCAGCCTCGCTCACCGGTGAGTCAGGCCACAAGGCCAGGATCCCAGGGCCAGGGCAGCCAGTACACTGGCTGGCCGCCCAGGGGTTGCATTTTCGTGACTGAGTGGGCTTTGTGATGATGATGGGACCTTTTCGCTGGGCTCGGGCATATACCCCCCTCCACACACATGTACACACATACACACATACATATGGGCGGACTTTCGTTTCGTTTTTCACAAACATGTCCTCTTAACACGTGCGCGCGCACACGCACGCCTACCTGCGTGCGTGCAGCTGCCTGGACGGCGACCCCCGCCGCCGCCCCGGCGCCGAGGAGCTGGTGCAGGCGCTGTCGGGGCTGTCCGCCTCCTCGCGGCCCAGCCTGCTGCTGGCGCAGCGCCGCCGCCTGTCCACCCTGTCCAACAAGGTGCGCTTGCGTGCGGGCGTGGGGCTGCCGATGAGGGCTGCTGATGAGGGCTGCTGATGAGGGCGGCGGGCGGGCGGGCTGCTGATGAGGGCTGCTGATGAGGGCTGCTGATGAGGGCTGATGATGAGGGCTGCCGATGAGGGCTGATGATGAGGGCTGATGATGAGGGCAGGGCGGGGCGGGCGCCGGCAGCAAGAAGCAATGGCGCGTGTGGGTGCCCACGTGCGGGTGAAAATGTATGCCGCGGGCGTCCTGCCACCCTACCGTTCCAGCCCCTATTAAACCATCAGTTAATCGCTGGTTACCCAGCGGTTATCCCGGGGGGAATGGCCGGTTTGGCACTCGGGTTACCATCGGTTTATTTGGGCTTGAGGCCGCTAACCGACGGTTAATAGACCGCCTCACTGGTTACCAGCGGTTAACAGACCGCGTGGTAACCAGTGTCGGACCAACTGGTTACCTTGCAGTGACCGCTTGGTTACCGTGCTGCGGCCCAGGCCCGCCCAGCTGCCGCCTGCCGCCCAGCCCCCGCCCAGGCCCGCCCAGCCCCCGCCCAGGCCCGCCCAGCCCCCGCCCAGCTGCATGCCGCCCAGCCCCCGCCCAGCCCGCCTGCCAGCCTGGGTTTAGGGTTGTTCATTGTGGCCTGTAAAGTGTCTCCTTTACATGATGCTGCCATGATATACAAGCCCCGCCCTAGCAGTGACCACACACATCAGCCTGCTGCATTTTGTACCAAGTGCCCAACCCATGTCAACTGCCCCCACGCACCAATACTACTGCATTCCACTGACTGCATCAATGTACTTCACCTCGTGCCCAAGAGACCAACGGCGGCAGGGCAGCGAGGAGGTCACCTGCCTTGTGTTCCCAGTCCAACTCACCAACAACACCATACTCAGTTAGTCTGCTTCCCTACTCCTTGGCACTCTCCAGCTGAGTCTCCGTGCATTCAAAGCCCACCACAGTCTTGCTCTCCTGGTCTGCCACTGTCTACAACACTATATTACGTCTGTGCCATTAACCCAAGCCTGTCATATGATGTCTAAATGGTATGGATGTGTCAAACGTGCAACAACAACCACTGGCGTGTCTGCTGGGCATGACGTCTCCCACCACCTTGACACCCGCCTCCACTGCAGTCGGCACATCACCCGCCTCCACAGCAGCCGCCACTGGTGCCACCGCGCCCGTCTCCAACTCTAGTGCCGGACAGCTCGTGTCATGCTAGCTCCTGTAGTTCTGCCTCCACTGGCTGCACCTGCATGCACGCGTGCACACATGTGAACACACCCTGCACTCCTGCCGCAAGGTGCCAATGCCAATGCAAGGCTGCCGGCCAAGAACAGAGTGCTTGGCAGTGCACCGGACCTATCTCATGAAGCGGGCCTGTATGTGTTTTGGTGTGTCACGGCCGCGGCCAGAGCTGCACGCATCTACGCTGGGGGCAGGCCCTGGCCAGGCTGGGCGGGCCTGGGTGGCAGCTGGGCGGGCCTGGGCGGCGGCTGGGCGGCCCTGGGCGGCCCTGGGCGGCAGCTGGGCGGGCCTGGGCGGCATCTGGGTGGGGGCTGCGCGAGCCTGGGCAGAGCCTGGACAAGGGCTGGGCAGGAGCCACATACCAATGGGTTACCAGGAAGTTACCATTTTATCAAAGTTTACCGAGGTTTTACCGATCAGCCAACCCATACCAATCCTGACCGATGCTAACCGACGCTGACCATCGGTTTATGAGGGTGACCGCCCGGTAACCGCCCCCATACCAATCGGTTTAATAGGGGCTGGAACGGTAGGGCCAGGATTCGCGGCGTGCTGATGTTGCCGTACCATAAGCCAACTTCTGTGCGCGGCGCCTGGCGCCTGTCACACACGTGCGCCCTCCCCACTCACTGCCAACGCATCGCTCGCTCGCTGCAGGAGCTCCTGCGTAACGTGGCCAACGCCAACCTAGCCGCCGCCAACGCCGCCGCCGCCGCCAACGCCGCCGCCTCGCTCATGGGCGGCGGGCTGGCGGGCGCCGCCATGGCGGTCAACGGCGGCGGCGCCATGGTGCTACCGCCGCAGCGGGGGCACAGCCGCCAGCGCCGGGCGCACAACGAGGACGACTTCCCGCTGCACATCCTGTGATCGATGCGCGCATGATGTTGTTGATGGTCATGAGGATGGTGGGGATGAGGATGAGGATGACGCGAGAATGCCTAGGATGAGGATGAGGATGATGGGAATGAGGATGAGGATGGTGGGGATAAGGACTGTTGGGATACGCACGATTGTCTCGCCTGCTTGATTGATGCTCGGTTGATGTGAGGTCATGTGCGTGACACGGATCGGGATGCAGGTTGTCTGTGTGTGGAAACACGGCCACACGAGGGTGCGTGGTGTGGCGTTGGGCTTCACGGCTATGACGATTCCTTTTGTTTTCGCTTCCATGCAGTTGTGTTTCTCTACGTTCATGCTTTCTCATGCGATGGGTCGTGTGTGTTTAGGCCATCTGGCATATCACTGTTGAGCAAAGTGTATCATTGGCATGCATGCATTTTCAAGCACAACCACAGGTACGCTGGGGCCACGCGGTATCAGGTCGGCTGCGCGGTGCTGTGCCGGCATGTCGTTTGCGCGGTGGCTGCTGTCCTGGAAAACAAATGGCGTCATTATGCAAAGGGCACGCACGAGGTGGGTACGTATGGGCTAAGGATTGTTGATTGCGAAGGAGAGCGCGATGGCGGCAACGAATGGGTGGTGGGGCATTGCAGCCACAGCGCCCCACATGAGCATACTGTCGACGCACGACGTGCCGCGACAAGTATGGGGAGGTAACGACAGGTCGGTAGCTGTCTTTGGCAAGGAAAATAACTGCTGCTATGCCTGGGTCTTCATAAGATGCTAGGGCTCCAAGTGACATTGATGGTAATGCTGCTGATTTTGATGTTGCCTGCAAAGTGCGGGGTAATGGGCACGGTCGTCACGTGTAGGCTGGAGTGCTGGGACAGATATATGTGCATGTGGGTGGGCGTGCAAGTCGCGAGTAGTGGAAAGCGCGGTGGGCGGCGGTGATTCAAGAATGAATGACGCGAGGCGGTTGACTGGCTGCGCGACCGCCAGAGCTACGTAAAAGGTGTGGGGGAAGCCATTTGCGTGTGCGTGTCTCACGCGCGCAGTCTGGAGCGGACCAAAACTTTGGCCTGTCCTTCAGACGTTTAGGATGTTCAACAGACGGTGACGAATGGTGTGAACCCGCGTAAAGAGGCTTCGGGGGCGTGCGTGGCCGAAGGTGCTGGACGTCGCGTACGGCAGGTAGGCGGAAAGTAAGGCTGGCTGACTGGTCGTGCTGGGAGCTGGGAGCTGCGTCTTTGGAAGGGCCCGAGACCTTGTGCTATAAGATGTATTAGGGCAGCGCTGACATGGCATTCAGCATCTAGCAGGTTGCTTCTTCATGACATGACATGAAGAATCATCAGAAGCTCCGGCCCGGCGGCCGCGTTTGATGGTCCGAGAGCACGAGACCGCCTGTCGCCCGTGTTCAGGGTGGTCGGGTATTCTTAGGAACATATACTTGCAATACGTTGCTGGTTCATGTCATGAGCTGATGGACATGATTGAGTGTGGAACGCTGTCCTCTCGCCGGGTGGGGTGACGAGCGACTCTGGGCATCTCCACGGACTGGAATGCGGCGTATGTCGAAGTCACGTGGAGGGCCCCCGAATGACACGATGGGCTCAGCCTGTCAAGAGGAATGAATGGGCACCACTTCAACAATAAGTAGTCGAGTAGAAACCGCCTTCCAAGACGACATGGGGTCTGGGGTCTGGCAACTTTTTTCCTACCCACCACACCCCCCCCCACACACACACACACCTTATATCTGTCTACTAAACACACACGCCAGCGCCAGCTCCAGCGCGCAACGACAGCAAACCTTCCGCTAACCGCACTCGGTCCGCACTAGGGCGCGCGACACAGCTCTGCCCCGAACTTCAGCCGCGGCATTCCCTTTTCCAACCCGCGGCGCTTCCTCACACTCCGGTTGTGTTTGTCTCGCAATTGCATTCGCCCGCCACTCATCCGTACATTCGGGCGCCCTCTTCTGCCTTGCCTCGCCCTGTCTGTGCCCCTGCTTGCCACACTGTCGCCCGGCCATTGCTTTGCTGCATTCCGTTTGCATTTTCTCTGCGGCTGCCTCTCGTGCTCATCCGTGGACGCTGGTCACCTTCCTGCAGGTGCGATGCGGCTCTGCCTCGCGAGTGTGGCGTTGCGGTGTGTCTGTGTGGTGCTATCGCCTGGCCGGGCGCCCGGAGCGTGAGGAATGCGCGTCAGCAAACTTCCAGCCAGCCAGCAACTCGTCGGTACAGTAACTCCGGCGTTCGACCAGCCGCACTCTCCTGCCCTGCCGCTGCCAATTGTATGCCATTTGTTGGGTTCTGGGAATCAGCTGCACCCTACGGGACTTTACCAACTTGCCTTACCACTGTCCCATCGCACCCCCCCCGCCCCCCCCCCCCCCCACACACACACACCCCTTGGCCGAAACGACCGACAGCAGCATGGTCCGCACGCAGTGACGCAGGGGGTCTTGGGGGCGGATAGGGGGCTTCCCCGACGCCAAACAGGTCTCCCCGCCCGGACTCCCGGCACCGACCAGGTCGATTCATGCTTCGCGTCACAACCCTACGCACGCCTGCAGGAAACGAGTACAATGCTGTCGCGGCTGCCGCGCCCTCTGCTGTGCTCCCGGGAGGTCCCGGGCCGGCAGCAGAGCCCCACCCCCAACCCTTCGCCACGCCGTGCAGGAGGTTGAACCATTGCCGTACGGCCCTTGCGTGCAGGGGTTTTTGGGGGTTGCTAGGGGGTTCCGCGGCTGCCAAAAGCTGGGGCACCCCTGCCGCAACATGTCTCCCCTGACTACCCTACGCTTTCAGATCCTTCACATACATACTTCGCTTATGACTTGCTGGCCAAGTGGGAAGGCGATATGAGCTCGTCTATTGTCGGCTTTGGCAGGTTTTGATGCTAGCACGGTCGAGCCGAAATGCGCCAATCCCCCCCCCCAGCAGGGCACATGCGAAGCCCTTCAGCACTTTCGCGACCGGCGGGGTTCCATGAGCAGCCATTTCCTCCACGCTTCATCATGTCATGCCCATTATTGACTACATGTAGCTGCTAGGAGTCTCTACAGGGCTAAAAGCAGCTACACTTACTCCTCACCGGGCACCCAAAGGCTCAATCGCTGACAAATATCGCGAAGTACATGCACCCATGACTCCACTGCAAGCCCGCACGCACACAGTCTCCGGGCACTTTCATGCTGGTGAAACGCAAAGCACCTGACGTCCGAAAACCTCTACACGGCACATGCTGACCGATAAAGCGCGGTCGGGCCCCGCAGCCTAAGGCGGGCCGTATGCCCGTGCGTAGCCATGTGACTCCACTGTGCAACGCCAAATTCCAATCTGATGCCCGGATTACTCTATGCGTCGCATTTGCCGGCATGACAACAAGTTGTTCAACAGCGCTTTGCTGCACTTTCGCGCGCAGTAAGGTTTCAGGATATTTAGGAGGCCGGACGCACCGGTCAAAGACGCCTGCCATTTCCCATACTAATATCAATCCCAGCGCGCTCTCTGGCTGGCGGGGCTTGCATACGGTCGCATTTTTTCAGTGAACCGCTGCTCGCCCGCAAGCAACTGAACCGCGACGGTCGCGTGGTAAGTAAGTGCCTGCGTACCTGCTTTCATGTACTTGAATAATCAAGCGTTCATATCTAGTAGCCAATCTCCTAAATGTGATTGCAAGCGTGCGACGTCAGCAGCGTTCTGGCGCAATGTGCCTGGCTCCGACACTAATAGTAGTCCTGAGTCCCTGCCGGCGTGACCTAAGATGCACACGGTCGCATGGCTGCAGTTACAAAATTCTGCATGTGCGGGGATGACGCCCAGGCACCGCGCGGCCGCGACCGGACCAACGCCGGTCACACTGCTGCCCGACCAGCGTTAGTCAAGACAGGCGCCGGCGCCGGCATGCAGCTGTGCGCATCTGGCCTCGCATGGCAGCAGCTGCAGCATGCGCCAGACGGCGCGGCGGACGGCTACTGCGGGAGCAGCTACTGCCAACGCAACAAGCAGGTAGGCGTACGTGTTGATTGCGCATTACGCGCGCGTGCGCGGGGGGGGGGGGCTCGTTGCAGGTGTGGATGGATGTGCCAGCCCGGCCGTGTCGTCGCAAGCTGGTGGGCCAGCAGGTCGGAGCGAGTGGCAGCATGCACCTGCAATGCGTTCTGCGCTGGCGTGCAAGTGTCGGTTACGCCTCGCTCCCGCCCTGTGGACTGACTGCCGCCGATGTAAGTGTGGCTGCTGGCTGCTGGCCGCGCTGGCCCCGCCCGCCTCCCCTCCATGATGACCTGCTGCCTCCTGCCCCGCCCACTGCCATTACCCGCCGGCACACACCTGGATGGCAGCAGGTTCAAGCGCTTGGACACAACTGTCATCACGGAGTCGGCAGTAGCAACAGTTCCTGGTGGCGGCAGGAGGTTGCGGCGCCAGCAGCAGCTGTCGCCAGCGGTACGGCAGCGGTGCCAGCGCACTGTGGCTACTACTGCAGCAGCGGCCATGTCGTCGTGTGTGGTCCCGCCGTGATGCCGACGCAGCAGCGCCCGGGGCATCGCCACACCCACAGCGCCAGCCCGTGCGCTCCCCACACCGGTGATCACCATGAGGAGGCGGCCCCAGGGGCCGCTGGGTCCGCCCCGCCGCACTAGCCGCACAGTGCGCAAGCGGCGGCTACTGCTCAGGCCGCCGCCGCAGCAGCAGCAACTGCTGCCGCCTCTACCGTGGACGGCTACAGCAGCGGCGGTGTCCACCATTCGGCACCGCCGGCGGCGGCGGCGCCCGCGCCCTCACTTCCGCCGCCGCCCTTGTGGATGGCTGCTGGTGCGGCTGCCGCCTCGCCACCGCCGCCGCCCGGCGGCACGGCCCCGCCGCCCGCCGGCGGCACGGCCCCGCCGGCCTGCCCCTTCCCCTCCTCCTCCCCGCCGCCGCCCTCCTGCCCTTCCCACTCCTCGGCGCTGCTGCTGCTGCACCACCTGTTTGAGCACTACCTGCAGCAGGTGCAGCTGAGTCAGGCGCTGTGCGGGCGGCTGCAAGGCATGATCTTGCAGGTGTGTTCGAAGGATTGAGCGCGTGTGTGGAATGAAGGTGTGCGCGTGTGTGCGTGCTAGCTAAAAGAGCACCAGGGGAGAGGCAGGGTTGATATCGCGCCGCCCGTGCGTGCGTGTGCGTGCGTGTCTCCGTCCGTGCACGTGCGTGCTGGGTAGAGAGCACGTCTGCGACCGGCTTAACATTTGGTCCGGGACAGCATACGCAGGTTACCCCACGCACCATGTTTCGTTTTGTCACAACATGTGCTGCGGTGCTCGTACCTTTATCATGCATGTGCGCTCGCTCGCAAACTGCTACCCATGCACGCCCCAATCAACATGCAGGCCGCGAGCATCCAACTCAAGATTGAGACCGGCATCCGACAGCTGGAGGACAGGGCTGCGGCGGCGGAGGGCCGCCCGGCTAGGCAAACCCTGGCTGACACGTGCTGGGGAGGGCTGCACGGCAGTAGCGGCGGCGCAGAGCTCATTCACCTGCTCCTGTTAGTTGAAGGCGGCTCCATGGGTGGCACCAAAGGCAGCAGCAGCAGCAGCGCTGATGCCGGCATGTGGGAGCAGCAGTTGCAGAGACTGCAGGCCCACCAATTCCAGCAGCTGCGGCAGCTGCAGTCGGCTGTAGCTGCTACTGCGGCGGCGGCGGCGGCTGATGATGAGGCTGCTACTACTGCCGGCAAGCAGGGGCGGCAGGGGCGGCGTGAGCCGCAGCAGCAGGGCGCGCCGCAAGGCACTGCCACTGCTGACGCTGCTGCTGCTGCCCGTTTTGCGCTGCTGGCAGCATCGGCTGCTGCTGCGGCATCCGGTGCTGACACGGCGGACGACATCATGACGGACTTGTTTGATGATGAGGACGATCACGAGGAAGGAGGCGGCGTTGATGAAGAGCAGGACACTGATGATGATGATGACATTGTTGCGGATGGCCAGGAGGGACAGCAGGCGGAGGCGGCGGAGGCCGCCTGGCACCTTCTCTCGCATCAGCAACAGCAACAGCAGGGCAGCTTTAGCAGCTTCGGATCCGCGCCGCCGGCGCCCTTCGGCGGCGTCGCCTGTCCCACCATCAACTACGGAGCCGTACGCAGCGTGTCACCCCTGGGCCTGCTGCAACCGGGGTCGGCCTCAGCGGCACCCCCCGCAGTGGCGGCGGCGGCAGGTATGCGTTCCTCATCCACCGCGTTGGTAGGCGTGGAGGCCGGCGGCGGCGGATTTGCGCAAGAGATGCCCGCACCGGCGGCTGGCGCCGCCGCCGCCACCAATGCGCCGGCTCCAGCGGAGGCGAACTCCGCCGCCGCCCCAGACGCCGCCTGGAGGGACGGCTGCAGCAGGGGCAAGTCATCAGCGCTGGCAGAGGTGTCAGCTGCACAGGCTGGAGCCGTGGTGGTGAGTGACGCGTTGGCTGCTACTGCAGTGCAGCAGCCGGCGATGCAGCGGCAGCAGCAGCAGCAGCTGCCGCAGCAGCAGCTGGAACAGCAGCAGCAGCAGCAGCAGCAGCTGCGGGAGCAGGAGCGCAATAAGCTGCAGGAGCAGATGCGGCAGCACCTGTTGCGGCAGCAGGAGGAGCAGCAGCAGCTGTTGCTGCAGCGGCAAATGCTCTTGCAACAGCATCAGATGTCGCGGCAGCAGCAAGAGCTCTCTGTGCAGCAGCAGCAGCAGCAGCAGCAGCGGTTCAGCATCTCCACAAGCAGCAGCCCTGAGGCGCCCACCGCAGCATTACGCTCTGCCGTTGCTGCCCCCGCCGGCGCTGCCGGTGCTTCTGCTGCTGTGTCCGCAAACACCGCACCTGGCTTGCCCAACCGCAGCAATAGCTGCTGGCTGCAGCAGCCCCAGCAGCTGCAGCAGCTGCCGCAGGCGGCTGTAGCAGTGGCTGTAACGGCGCGGCTGAGCGGGCGGGAGGTGCCAGCAGTAGTGGCGCTGCGTGGCAGCAACAGCAGCCTCCACCAAATGGAGGGGGCTGTGGTGCCAGCAGCCAACGATGCTGCTCTTGCCACATATGCTGCCACCACCACCACTGCTGCGGACTCGCCGCCAGAGCCGCAGCACGCGGCCGGTGGCGGTGGCGGCGGTGCTCCCACGTGCACGCTGCAGCAGTGGCAGCAGCAGGCCCGTGGGGGCGCTGTGGCCGCAGCGGCGGAGGGCTGGCGTGCATACGGCGGTGGTGCCAGCACCAGCAGCAGCGGAAGCAAGCATGCCCGCCGCCGCAGCGGTAGCTGTCATTCCAAGCAGCAGCACCTGAAGCGCCGAGGACGCGGAGCGGCGGAGAGCACGGTGGAGCCCGAGCTAAGTCCGGAGGAGGCGAGGCGGCGGGCGCTGCTGGACGCGCCCAGGCCGCCACCGGTCATCACGCGTATCGTCCGCTCGGCCTCCGGCGCCACCGTCAGCACCATCCTAGGTGCCAGCGGCGGTAGCGGCGGTGACGGTGGCGGAGGTGGAGGCAGCGGAAACAGCGGCAGTGGAGGCAGCAGCGGTGACCTCTCGGCGATGCTGGCGATGCCGCTAGTAATGCTTCTGCCCTCATCGCCCGCCGCCGCCGCGCCCAGCTGCGGCCCTCAACGCCCTGGCACCGGCGGCGGCACCGTGGGAACGAATGGCTTTGGCGCCGAGGACGTTAGCGAGGGCGGCGGCGGCGGGGAGGTCGGGCGTGAAGCTGTGCTCAACGTGCGTGGGGGAAAGGTGCGGGTGCTGCCGCCTCTGCACCGGCCTACGGCGGAGCACCAGCAGCAGCAGGGCATATCGCTGCCGCGGCGCAGCCCCTTCCAACCCGCCGACAGCAGCCGCCTCGCCCCGACTACTGCTCACATCCAGCAGTGGCAGCAGCAGTAGCAGCAGCAGTGCTAGCTGGCAGTAGTGGTAATGGCGGTGGCGATCTGATGACTGCCATTCATACATTTTCGGCACGGCAGTAGCGGCAGCAGGCAGTGAATGAAGGGGCTGGAGACGGAGAGGAGCGGAGATGACGTATGGATGGCTTCATTCATAATCGAGAGTCACCATTGATCAGAGCTCATCATCATGACTTGCTTGAAGCTAGGATTGAGCGCGGGAATGGCCTTGTGCGTGGTGACTCCTGCCATACATACCGGGCGGGCGGGCCCATGGTTCTTATCACTGCGACACGTGGTTTGATTCAGTAGAGAGTGGAAGACTGTGCAAGGTCGTTTTGTATTCGGTTTGGTGGATGCGACATGTAGGCGACTAGGCGTGCACGTGCACCAAGTAAGTCCATACCGCCCATGCAGCCATGTTTCCGGATGAAGATGAGCGCTCGTATCCGTGGTAGACTCGTATCCACACCATTAGTATACTTGACAGTAGTCACACTTTTACGTCTACGCAACCCCGGGAAACTTTAACCCCCAATTTCAGATGCTTGCTTGCTCATTTGCACGCACAGAGAAGTGGTGGCGGCACGGCACTTAATTCGATGGAGCGGCGTGGCTGCCTCCGGCTAAGGTGCCACTCAAAGCATAATGGTAGCAATTGGCAATCGGCAACAGTTTGTTACAGGGGCCGCCCTGATTTGTTATGTAGGTTCATTGGTTCCCTTGTCGCGCCTATTCACTGTAAGCTGATGAGGCAAAGCAGCAGGCTGGGTCTATCTGCACGATGCTGCAGTGTGCGCGCTGCAGTAGTACGATGAAATACGCGGCTGGGTGACGCCACACGCAATAGCATTCAATAGGCACTACACTTTCTACTGGCTGTTGGTCTCAGTTGGTTGCAGCAAATTTAGCTGTTTGCACGGGATGCTGTTAGCTGCTATAGGGACTACGGGCGATGAGGAACACTATGGGCAAAGGACTTGCAGCTGCACGGCTGGAGCCAGTGTGTGTGTGTGTGTGTGTGTGTGTGTGTGTGTGTGTGTGTGTGTGTGTGTGTGTGTGCGTGCGTGTGTGTGTGTGTGTGCGTGTGCGTGTGTGTGCGTGTGTGTGTGTGTGTGTGTGTGTGTGTGTGTGTGTGTGTGTGTGTGTGTGCGGGTAAGCTGGCGCTTCTCCTATCGGGAACCGCAAGCGCACGCAGCGGCTTCTGGAAAATGAAGCATTGAAGTGGTTACAGAGCATTCATGCACGTTGACACGGTTCGTCTCGATAGGATTTATGCATTCAATTCTGCGAAGGAGTTAAGGGGCGTAGCGGGCCTGCGCCCGCATTTACACGTTTCGTGGGCGCCTGGATGGGCGCACTGCCCTCAATTACTGGGACGGATTGTTGCAAGTCTTTTTGAACTGTTCTGCGGATGCGCTGGTGTTGACAGTAATGTGGTGCGGCGTTGAGTTTGATGCGGGTAGCTGCTCCGAGTGGGGAAGGCAGCTCGTGTGGTGTAGAGGGCAGAGAGCGTGGGCATGGGCGTAGGGCATGTGTTCAGGCCCCGTGCTGCTGGGGCTTGGGGTCTAGTTAGCTGCTTTGCACGGGCTTTTGCACGGTGGCTGTATGGTCGGCCCGGTGGGGCTGTGCGGTCACGGGGGAGGTTTACACGCGCGGGCCACTCCAGTGGTTGTCGGCGCCCTGGGGGTTGCGAGGTCGGTGGCGGCACCGCTCCAAGTTCGGCCAGGGAGGTTTGGAGACGTGTCAGGTTGTTGTTGGAGTTGAGTGCTTGTACCCCTGTGGTGTTCGCAATGAGGAGTAGCTGCAGGCCCTGCTTGCTGCTGGCAGCCTCGTCGGCCGCCCCGAGGCCATCTAACATGGAATCAGGGCCAGGATGGTGACATGCGGACTTGCAAGTAAGGCACTGGCTGGCGGCGCCTTTGCCTTGTGGGATAATCATGAAGGTAATGGCGGGGGTGGCCTGGTGTTCTAGGAGTTCGATCGATGCTGTTGCCCACGCCAGTGCCTTTGTGCAGGCGTCTGGGTCAGGGTCGTCGGGGTGGGCGAGGGAAAGGCCATCAAACGGGGCCGTGTACGCATCATGTGAGGCCCCGAAGAGGGAGTCAGCTGCGTGTTGGCTGTAATATTTAGTGGCCCGGCCCGAGCAGTTGAGTGGAGAGGCAAAGCGTTCCACCAGCCCCACTGGGCGGTCAGGGTCTGAGTGTGTCGAGGCAAGGCAGTTATACAGCGCCAGCTTCAGGGACTCGGGGAGAGAGCGCTCACGTGCGGGGGCCGACTTGCATGTCTTGCCTTTGCTGTCTACCCGTGTGCGGAGTAGCAGTTTAGCCAAGTCTTCCGGGAAGCCCCCTTGAGATCGGTGCGGGCTGGTTGCGTCATGGTGGGTAGATAGGGCGTGTTCATACCGAGCTTTAAGAGTCAGCAAGGTACCTAGCGTAACGGATGCTATGTGGCGTCCGGTAGGGCTGTAAACGTGGGCGAGGGTGCGTTCATCAGTGTATGTGTCTGGGATTTGGATTGTATACCTTCCGGTGGGGTGGACGTCGAGGTAGGGATTGCACGGGTTGGTGTCAATGCGCGGGTTCTGTTTGGTGGTGCGTCGGACGTGGGACGCGGCCACGTCGGCTTGCGTCCATCGCCCTTGCTGTTGGGTAGGTGTAAGACGGGCGTCTTTGGGCTTGGGTTGTGGCATGGGTGTAGGGGGTTCTGCAAGTTTCCGCAAGTGTTCGGAGATGGCATTTGGGGCATTTGTCTACGGGTTCGCTGGTGGGGTTCCATTTCATGCGCAGGAAATGTTTGCAGCACGCTTGCCCGTATCCCATGTGTGCGGCAGCAGTCCCAGTATACTTCATGCGGGTGTAGGCCTCAGCCGCTCCTTTAACGATGGTTGTGTCCTTCCAAGCTACCTCATAGTAGCGCTCGCTCGTACGTACGGTATGTGGGGGTGTCGACGCGCAAACAACCGCCAGTATTTGCTCAGCGCTTCAGGATCTGTCACAATACACCGCACGTCGAGGTGAGGGGGTGGCGGGTTCCGGATGGAAAACAGACAGCACGGCACACCAGGAGACGAGAAGTACCGTACATCCCATCCATCCCTGCAGCGGTACGCCTGCACCCCAACCGCCAAGCCATCTCCCCTGGTGCCCCGTTCTCAATAAGCACACGCGAAGCACCGGCTGCAGCGAAAGGTTACTGGCAAGTAAGACGGTCGCCGCCTGGTTCAGCACCACATACTTCCTGCGCACGTAGTCAACGCGACCCGCGCAATCATGGACCCAGACTCTCGATGGGCCCCCAGGCCGACGAACGGCAATGCAGACCGACAGTTTCTTCTGTCCAACCTTATATTTACGTTATTGTAGGCAGAATTTGTTCAATCTAGGCTTACGCTGCAACACTGTGCAGTGCTCGGGACTCACTGAGGGTTCTCGAGTGACACACAGCCGGACTCGGAGGCCTTGTAGCTGCACTTGAGCACCCTTTGTAATACAGGTTTGTATAGACTGGTCTACATAACTGATCCGTGGGCTGGAGGACGACCTTGGTTCGATTGTGCAAAAGCAGTTGAGCGCCTCGGCAAGCACAGGAGGCTGGCGAGAACGCAGCGCTATACTGGTGAGAGCGTTGTTGGGTTCGCTCCGACTGCAGCGGTAGCGAGGAAAAGCGAGCGTTGCAGGGCCACGGTGACGCAGGCCCGGAAGGCGCAAGTCCCCAGGCGCGCGGTGCTTTTGAATTGCATAAAATGTGATGCACTGCTGTTGATGCACGTACTTTCCTGCAGGCTGAACCTACGGAGTCATGGCCGACAACGCCGCACAGACGGCAGGTTTGCGCAAGCTGAAATCAGCGGAGTTACTGGTGTTCATGCAGTCGCGACTGAGTATGCAAGTGGGCATGCAGAGGGAGCTCACGTCCCATCTTGGGCACCTTGTTAGCCAGGCAAGTTGGTTTTGATTGCTACGCTAAATACGACTTGCAAGGTCAGCGTTATCGGGCTTCCAGGCGGTCGACTGCAGCGCAAACGCTAGGTTTTGCCAAACCCTCGAAACCATTTCGAGTGGTTGACTCGCCCTCACGTGTTCTGCGCAGGCTCAAACAATACAGGACACCATAATCGGCGCACTCAAGTACCTAGACGCCAAAGACTGCGACTGTGTCGACACTGGAAGCGCAGACGCTCTCGCCACCAGCGGCGTCAAGCCAGTCATCGGCTGCGCCGCTACGCCATGCGCAGAACCACGTGACAGCCCCACGTCAGGGCCTGAGACAACGCCGCCGCAGACGCCGCAGCCGCTGCTGCAGCTGCTAGCGCCGTCAGCGGCGGCAACAAGCGAAGCAGCAGCGGCGGCCGCCGCGCCGCCCCCACCACGGGCCCTCGACTCCTCCTTGTGTCGCGCACACTCCGTCACCAGCAGCCTGACGCAGCTGGTACAGGCGGGCGCGGCCCCCGCGATGGTGGCGGCGGCGGCGGCGGCCGCAGGCGGACCAGAGCAGCACTACTCGGAAGCGGACGCCGACGGCGGCGGCGGCGGCGGCCGGGTGCCCCGCTCGCCGTCACCTTCCGTCGCGGGCTCATCCGGAAGCGATGCCAGCACGACGCAAGGCACCGCTGCAGCTGCGCTTAACCGCCTAGGTAGCAGCGGCTACAGCTTCGGCAGCGGCGGCGGCGACGGAAGGGGCGGCAGCAGCGTTTCCGGCGCCCTCCGCCGCAACCATCAGCACAAGCGCAGTCACTCGGTGGCGTCTACGGGGGATACCGGGGGCGCCATGCCGGCTGCCGCCGCGTCTGTGGGTGCTGCGGTCCAAGCGCTGGAGCCGCTGCCGTGCGCCCGTGCGGCGGCCGCCGCCAATGCTGGTGGCGGCTGTGGCGCCATAGGGGGTGGCGGCTGCGGCACCGTAGGGGGTGGCGGCTGCGGCACCGTAGGGGGTGGCGGCTGTGGCGCCATAGGGGGTGGCGGCTGCGGCACCGTAGGGGGTGCGGGCGCCACGGCGCGGGCCCCGCAACCACGAGCTTCCAAGCGGCGCTGCACCGGCGCCGCTACAGCCACAGCTACAGCTACAGCTGCAGCCATACCGCCGCGGCGTGCGTCCAGCGGGGCGGCGATGACGCTGCCTCTCGCGGCGGCTGTGGCCCCGGGCAGTGGTGGCGGCGGCGGCGGTAGCAGCCCGTGGCACCCGCATGCAGGAGCACTAGCGCCCCAGCTGCCACCGGCACTGCTGCCGCAGCTTCCGCTCCTGCATCGGCCGCTGCCGGATACGCAGCCGAATCCCCTGGGGCCGGCGGCGGCTGCTCCGAGCAGTGCTGCTACAGCTGCTACAGCTGCTACAGCCGGCATGGCGGCGGCGCCGGCATTGCCGAGTCACGTTGCAGCGGCCCTGCGGCAGCAGCAGTTGGCGCTGCTGCAGCTGCAGGCGATGCAGCGGAACCTGCTGGTGCAACAACAGCAGCTGCAGCTGCAGCAACAGCAGCAGCTGCAGCAGCAGCAGGTGGTGCAGCGGCAAGAGGACATGCAGCTTCAGGTGCAGCTGCGACAGCTGCAGCAGCAGGTGCAGGTGCACAAGCGGCAACAGCAGCAGCTGCAGCTAAAGCAGCCGCTGGCTTCTCCACACGCACAGCCCATGCTGTCCCTGGCACACATGCCGGGGCGTGCCACCGCTGCTGCGGCTTCACCCATGGGCGGTGGCTGCGGCAACGGCGGCGTCGCGCCTCTTGGCAGCCCTGCTGACGGTGCGGTGGGACCTCTGCTGCCGCGTAGCTCAACAAGCGCGGCAGGGCAGCTGTAGGCAGGTATGTGGTTGCGCACGCTGTGGATCGGGTGGACGTGGTGGCATGCGGCCGACCGGCCAGACGCCAGTTCCCCTGACGCATGCAGCAAAGTTGCCACAATACAGAAAATGACGTGTGAGGGAGGGATGTCCTCGAGCGGCAGGGAAGCTGGCGAGTGTTGAGTGTTGAATACTGCAAAGTGGGGACACTGGGGCCCGGGGAAATGAGTCGTTGCAATTCGCTGCGACGGTTTTGCAAGTGCTGCATCTATTTCGGTCACAATACGCCGTACTTGAGGGCTCCGTACATGCGGTAGCTGCAAAGCAGCCCTTTCCTGCTTCAGGAAACCTTGCATCATGAGATGCTTTGCGGCATCATCACTTGTGTGCGGAAAAGGCTGCGTGTGGTTTTCCAACTGGGATATTCTTTTGATGGGGGCGGGTTGCGGCGCCATGCCAATGGTGACGTTCATGTTGGCTGGGTGCCGTGCGTCCAACCGCCGCGTGTCCAACTGCCGTGTGTCCAACTGGTTCACCTGCCGTGTGTCCAACTGTGTGTTCAACTGCCGTGTGTCCAACTGCATAACCGCCTTCAGTTGGCGAGTTACCAGAGCCCCGACATGGGGCCCTGCCCAGGAGGCCCAAGCCCGCACGCCAGTCGACCGGCGTGTGCCACTGACGTGAAGTCTGCTTGTTCGCCGACAAAGGGCTGGGAAGCGCAGGGTACAATGGGTCATGCGTGCGAACCAGTTCATGGATGAGTTGTTGCTAACGTGTTACTGGACCTTAGTCAGTCATCAGTTGTTCCTGGATGTTGGTTGAGGCAGTTGCATCGCGGCAAATTGCTGACAGTTTACCAGACCGTTGATTTGGATTGGAATGTGCAGTGACAGTGCGGTTGCAGGCATGGAGCTCCTTCGTTGAGTTCTTTGGTGTGCAGACGCTGGAACAGTCCTTGCGGTATCAACTACCGTATCAAGGAGGGAGATTCCGACCAACAAAGGTTAGCCGCACCCATGGCCAGGCCTTCTTTGGGCTTGCTACTGCATGTGCCTAGCTGTTATCACCAGGGGTGGATTGATACCGTACACGATGTTTGTTTGGCATGATAATGCGTGGAGCGGCCTCGAGGAAGGATCGGGGGCGGGGGCGGGAGTTGTTGTTGTTGTTGTTGTTGGCATGCAAGTCACGAGACTGGGGCGGCATGCGAGCATGAAGCATGGCGCTGCACCATTGATGCAATGTGCCCGCGACCGCAGTCGCATCGCTGCATACGCATGGACTCCTAAAAAGACAGTCACGGTGCTAGGAACCTAATCGAAGCAAATCAGAGCCCCGTTGCCACCGCCGTGGGGGTCGTGCGAACAAAGGCGCGGCGAGCGCGATTGAATGGTTGCACAACAGACTTGTTGGCACCTGCGCAAAAACCGCTGTGTATGAGTATTGGACGCAGGCGGAGCGGTTTGGAGGTGTGTCGGCCTGGGGCCTGGCGACCCCCATCGGTTTGCTTGGCAAGCGTCACCCTAACCTAAGCAGTGCTCGAGCTGTTTAGGGACTGGCCACCCCACACGTCGCAGTAAGTAGGGTGTGACTGACTGGACGCACCCATGCGTGCCTCCTGCGTTGGAGGGAACGTGCTGTGATGGGACGCGGCAGCACCCGCCGCAGGAGCCCCGCACGGTGCCGCACGGTGCGGTCACGCACGCGAGCCGAGTGGCCTGTGACGACGGCAGCTGCTGGCGCGGCAGCGAGGGAGATACGAGTCAGTCGTTTGCGTGCGCCGGGACTTGAGTGCAACCGCGCGCAACCACCGTGCCAACATGTTGATTGTTTCCGTTGATCTGCAACTGTGTGTGTGTGTGTGTGTGTGTGTGTGTTAAAGAGCACAAGGAAAACATTGCGCAAAGACAGTGTATGCGATGCAGCAAAGCGACGGTTTACGGGTGTGTGTGTGTGTGTGTGCGTGTGTGTGTGGTGCACAAGCATGTGTGGTGCGGTTGTCGGGACAGGGTTGCGCGCATGCATACCGATTGCACGGGGCAGGCTGCAGCGGGCTGGCCAAACGCCATCGCTGTGCGGCCGCCCTTGACTTGGGGCTGTCTCTTCAAGGGCGTGAGAGAGCGTGGAACTAGGATACTTTGATCTGAGCCGAGCATGACGAGGGCGGGCCATGCCAGTTCAGGGGCAGGAGAACTGCAAAGGGGCGGGCGACGCACACGCGCAAGGTTACAGTGCGCGCACATCGGTACCGTATACATGGCCATACACCTCTGCGTTTCAGGGTACCGGTACACAATTTTGGAGCAATAAGACCAGGCTGGCCCACGATGTTTCAACAAGGTCTGATCGCGGCTTGATGTCTTGACAGGAGATCTACTACGGGAGCGTTACTCATGCATGCGGTCTTGTGCATGGACATCGGCGAATATCGGCGTGGTGGGGTGTGCGCGTGCAGGGGCCGGCGGGGGGCACTCGACTTGTTTGCAGGCACAGTAGGTTAGTCGGCGCATGGCTGGGCGGACGCGTGCGGATCGGGGAAGGCGTGTGCGCTGGATGCGAGGAAGGATGCGGGACTGGGGACGGGCGAGTGATGATAAGAATCTGTCTTGAGGTGCTGTGGCGCTGCCCTGGTGAGCCAACATGCCACTGGTCACAACTCATAATTCATATTCGGTCACAGGGGCTGGGGAGGGGTTGCATGGCGGGACGATGGGTTACAGGATTGGAAGCGCGCGCTCACACCCCGAGAGGCCGACCAAGCAGCGCGGGCTCCTCGTTTGAACTAACGTTCGCATCGCGCACTCGCTGTGTAGCAGTGACAGCAGCCTTTCAAAATTCAAGCGTGCTGTGTCTAGTCAGGATCTAACGAATATCGCTCACCAGCGGCGCTGCTGCCGCCGCCAAACCCGCCAATGCAACCGGTTGCGCAACAACGCATACACGCTGGAGGCATGCCAACAGCAAACCCTGAGCAAACAGCCAACTTGCTTGGCACTATAACTCATCAAGTACAATTACACAACTTTACACGGACAGGCGGCGACTGCACGGCCCCACAAACACATGAGAATCCGCATGCGCACACGCGCATGCGTGTGGCTGGGCGCCCAAGTGTGTGGCGGTGCCCAATCCCTGCTGCCAGGGCGCCCGCGGGTCGCCGCAGCGGCCACACGAGGTGGCGGCGTGGGGCGTCGCGACGCATCAGATGGAACTGCACTGGATGCAGCTGCCAGGGTGCAGCCGCACCCACACGAATGAACCAAGCCATTGTCGCAATAACTCATACACGTACACCAAAAGGCTAGGTGCCTGCACAGTCAGAAAACACACACACACACACACACACACACACACACACACACACACACACACACACACACACACACACACACACACACACACGCCCATTGTACGACTGCCTGCCCATGTCACACCACCGCGGACGCCGCGCCCGCACCGCGCCGTCGCTCTTATATCAGGTCTGGTGCGGCCGGCGGCGGCGGAGGCAGCTGCCCCCACGACGCTGCCTGCTGCTGCTGCTGCTGCTGCTGCTGGTGGTACGACCCTGCCAGGTTCAGCCCTGCCAGCGCACTTGCCGTACCCGCCACCCCAGCAGCGGCATGCGGCGGCGGCGGCACCGCGGGCACGTGCGGTATGAGCGACGGCGTCGGCGGCTCGTACGCATATGCCGTACCTTCCGCGGCTGGCGGCGGTATTGGCAGCGTAAAGTCCATGAGGTTTGGCGGCTGGTACGGCGGCGGTTGGTACGACTGCGGCGCTTGATGTAATGGCGGCGGCGGCACAGGTGCCGCTGCCGCCATTGCCGCCAACGGATTCACGGTGAAACCGCCGCCACCGGCGTCCGCCGAGGAGCCGCCGTACAGCGGCGGCGGTTGGTACGGCGGTGGCGGCACGCGGGCGGGCGACGGCCCCCGCACTGATAACGCTCCCGGCGCCGCCCCCGCCCCCGCCGCCCCACCCGGCACCGGCGGCTGTAGTGCTACTGCCGCTGCTGCTGTCGGCTGCGGCGGCTGTGCTGCTGCTGCTGCCGCTGCTGCTGCTGTGTCGGTGGCGGCTGTGGGCTGCGGGGGAAAGGCCGCTAAGTCCAGGGGGCCGGGGCGGAGCTCGCGCTGCGGCGGGCGCTGTGCCGGGTGCGCGACCAGGTTCACCTGATGGGAGGGGCGGGCGGGGCGGGGGAGCCGGCACTTGAGGTACGGAGATGTCGTGTGGAGTAAGCAGCAGCGGTTCGTGGCATGGTGGTGCGAGGTGCGGAGGCTCCCAGGCGCATCCCTCGCCCCTCTCTGCCCCCCCGGCACTTCACACGTGTGATTCAAGTACTCCGTTATTCACATACTCCGTTCTTCACATAAACGGCTACCCTCCCTTAGCTTCCCCTCCTCTCTGCCCCCCAGGTCTCCAGCTCACCCGTGCACCTCCTGGGTTGCTGCTTATATTCTTAGTCCCCCTCTCCCCCCTTAACTAATCATGAATGTAACCCCTCCCCCCTGCTCCCCCTCCTCTCACCATGGACACCGACGGCGGGCTGCTCGGGTTGCCGCCTTCCTCACCATTACCATCTTCTTCCCCTCCCCCCTTCACTTCTTACATAATCATGCATGTATTCCCCCCCCCCCCCACACACGCACGCGGTGTGAGCAGCCTCGGGCTTCGTTTTGTTGTTTTTTAACACACGCACGCACACATACACCAGCATGCGCACGCACACACGGACGCCCCCGCACGCACCATGAGGTTGGCCACCTTCTTGACCAGGTGCCCGCCCGCCTCGAATATATACGCGGCGTGGCCGCACCGCCCCGACAGCTCGTCAGCGGCGTCCTGGGTCGGGCGTCGGGTGGGGTTGGGTTACATTCATGGAGAATACGGTAAAGAAGAAGGGAACTTGTAGCCATTGGTACACTGGTGCACATTTGGGGAGGAGGGGTGTGCGACAAGGTTCACCTCGAGCCACGTGTACACGTCCTGCGGCGAGGGGCAGCCGCCGGGGCCCGCCGCCGCCGCCGCCGCCGCCGCAGCCGCCTTGTCGTGCACAAACAGCTGCGGGGGTGGGCGTGCCGGGGGGGGGTGCCGGGGAGGGGGGCTGGTTTCACCACTCCAGCAAGACACCACCGGGGGGGGGGGGACTGGGCGTCGGGCTGCCGGCGCCGTGTCAGCGAGCAGACTGCGGGCACGGCCTGAAAGCGCATGGTACGGCGCGCAGTGCGACGTCCTCCCGTCCTTCCCACGCAACCCCCTTCCCCCCGCAACCCCTACACCGTACACACCACGTGTGGGGCACCCGGCGCGCCAAACACCCCGCCTCCCCCCCCTCTCCTGTACCGCTTTTCCAAACATCCTTGCAACCCCCACCGCGCTTTCTGATGCTGATGGAACGTATTCGTTGGGCTCGGGCACATAACCCCCTCCTGGGTTTTGGTTCCTTTGGGATTGGAAGGGACCCCCCCCCCGCTGTAACCCCTGGACGTCGGCACTTCCGTCTTTGATACGTACAGTTTGCATGAGTGGCTATCCCCACCCCCACCACCATCACCACACACAAACACACGCCCCTCCCCCCCCAAAATACACGCACACGCACCACGTCCAGCGCCAGTCCCGGGTCCGCCGGGCCGCGGCAGCTGGTCCACACCGGCAGGCAGGAGGAGCGGCAGTAGACCAGGATGACGCGGACCTGGGGGGCGGGCGTGGGGGGAGGTGTGAAGGCAGCGTGCAGGCGGCGTGAAGGCGTGCAGGCGGCGTGCCGGCAAACAGACACACCGTTTGCCGTGACGTGTGCGTGTGGGTTGATGATCGTGCGCCACACCCCGCCCCTTGCTCCTATACCCATTCGCCTATCCGGCTGCCCCGGTCATCCATCCCCCCTCTGCCCTCCATATCTACCCGCCTTCCGCCCACACACCCTCTCCACCCACCCACACACACACACACCCTCTCCACCCACCCACCCACCCACCCACCCACCCACCCACACACACACACACACACACACACACATATACACACACACACACACACGCCTCTCCACCCACCCACCCACCCCCACACACACACACACACACACACACACACACACACACACGCCCTCTCCGCCCACCTTGGCTCCGTCCGCCTCCTCCGCCACCGCCAGCGGCGTCACAAGGCTCACCTGCGGCACACCGCACACGCCGCCACATGGCAGCAGGCCGGGGCCGGTGGTGGTGGGACAGGCGCCCTTGCGCGGGCCGGACAGGAATTGCTGCCGCTGTCACACACGCATTCACAACACTGGCACTGCGTGCATTCTGCAAACTGGGTGACACGAACCACAAGACAGCCCCGCACCCGACTCCCGCCACCACTCGCGCCATCACACACCCGCACCCGACTCCCGCCACCACTCCTGCACCACCCACCCACCCAGCCCACCCCACACACCCAGCCCCCGTGCCCAGCCCCTCCCCCCCCAATCCCCACACACACTCCCCACACTTCCCCCCGCCTCACCAGCGACCCCAGGTCCAGCGGGCGGTGTGCGCCAGCCGCCGCCGCCGCCGCCGCCGCCGTGGCGGGCGCCGCCGAGGGCATGACGGGCCGCAGCGCCGCCGCCAGCCCCTCCGGACTGCTGCTCAGACCCGGGCCCTCCCACTGCACACAGTCCTGCAGGTGGCGAGCGCCAGCGTGGGCGGCGAGGGTGTAATGTGTGGTGATTCCATTCAGCCCTAACCTTGCTCCACTCCGCTTCGCTACGCTACACTCCAATCGGCTAACCGGTAAATGTGACTGTGTGAGGTGATTTTGTTGGCGAGTCAGGGGAAACGCGCGTACTCCCCTATTTGTGTTTGCGTTGGAAGCATGCGAAGCGCAAATGCACATACACGGTATTCCAGCGGCCGGTCATTACCTAGCGAAGCCACACCCGCCCAGCCAACCTGCTCCGCCCCTGCGACCGACTCCCCTCCCTCCGCCACCACCACCGCCACCGCCACCGCCAACCGCCACCGCCGCCGCCGCCATCGTCATCGCCATCGCCATCGCCACCGCCACCGCCACCGCCGCCGCCACCGCCGCCGCCCGCACTGCCACCCGGATGACTGACCGACCCCCTCTCACCCGGATGACTGCGAGGCCGTACTTGTGGTGTGGGTTGACACGGCTCTGTCAGATCCGTGCGGGGCCGGGCGGGGCGTCAGCAGAACAGAAGCAAACGACCCGCTTTGGAGTGAATGCGCAAGCCCGGTGGGCAGCCCCAGCTCATGCGCAGGCTCTGCACAATGGACACAATTCCCCTCTCCAAGCCTACGGCCCGTGCTCGCCATCCCTTCCGCCCTTCTAGCAACATTCAAGCCCCGGCCCCGCGGACCTTGGCCTGCGCAAACATGGCGATACAGCCCTTTATGAGCTCCAGGCGTTGTACGCTCTTGGAGTATTCAATGCCAACATCCACTGCACAGTCCAACACGAAGACTACCGTCTCCGGGTAGTAGGGGGGCGCGGACACCGTCATTTCTGGTAGTGGGCGAGGTAAGGCAGGCTCAAGGCGGTGTGCGGAGCGCACACAGCAGGGCGAGTCGCTGTGTGCTGCGGCTTCGGCCCCGCGGTCCAGTAAAAGGCGTTAATGCGTGCGTAGCATGATGTGCATTATATGGTAGTTCAAGCAGCAGCGCGGTGCTGCACTCAGGCAGCTGTGTCAGGTTCCGGTGTTGTGTTGGTGTGCCTGCAGGTGCTCAAAGCTAACTTCGAATCAAGTGCCTTATTGAGAATGCAATATCTATTTAGGTAGCCAAGTTCGACGACTGGCTGAATGTGCCACTTCCTTGCAATCGGGCTTCTGTTTCCAGCTGACAGACAAGGCAAACCTTCGCAAGTAACAAACCCTGTATCAAAATACATATAAGCTCACAACTCCTTGATTGAAATAAGCCAGGAAACGATTCGCTTGCCTGCCATCGTTTGAAGGCGGGAGTCGCTCTACTGGCCAGGCCTGAGTTACAGTGCCTGGCCCCAAATAGCAGCCATGGGCTTCATTCTCGCCGAGAAAGCCCCGGGCGCTAGCAAATTTGGGGGTTGCGATGGCATGGTCGATGCCTGCGTCGCGCCCGACGCTGCGGGGCTTGACGCGGCGCTTGGCGATGCACAGGGCGGCGCTGGTGACGGCGCGGAGCCTGAGCTGCCACTGGCGCCGCTGCTGGTGGCCTTGCTGCTAGCGACACTGGCGGTGTGGGTTGCTGCTGGAGCCGTGCAGTGTCTACTGTCGCGGCTGCTACCCTCCAAGCGCATGCGGCGTCTCAGGTAGGCTGGTGGTTCCGGTTCACTTAGTATACTGGCGTGGGGGGTGCGGTACAGGGTCGTGTAGCAGGTGGGTCCGCGCACCTTCCAACACATTCGTGTTGTGCCTTTTTGACTCTTCGAGGCGTGCCGGCGACTGCTGCAGTACTCCGCACCAGTCCTTTTTAAACTGCTTTTCCATTTCTCCATCACCAACTTACACTTACCTTGCATGACCAGCAATCACAGCACTAGGCTCTCGCCGACAACCAGCCTCTGTCTGCCGCACGCCTCAGGCACTGGCCGCGCCATCACCGCCACGGCGCCGGCGCGCCCCGCAACGGCGACGGCGACGGCGTGGACGACGACTCCTCCGCCGCACCCTTCGACTCGCCGCCCACGCCGCCGCCCACCACCTGGCTTCGCGACGCCGAGGGAGCTGCGGTCGGGGCCGGCTACTTCAATAGCGCTGGCAGGGCTGGCGGGCGGAGCGTGCTGGCAGGCGGCGGCGTTGCCGGCGGCGGCGCCGCTGCTGCGGGGTTGGCCAGTCCTCAGGAGCGCTACCAGGCGAACGGCTACTATGCGGGATCACACTACTCAACACCCGGAAGTAACATGGAGCCCCTGCTGTTCGGTGTGGGCGGGCCCACCTTGTACGGCGGCGGTACGCCGTACACCGGCACGCCGTACACCGGCGGCTGCGGTGGTTACGACGCGAACGGCACCGGTTACAACACGGGTGGCGGCGCGGCGGCGGGCACTGGCGGCGGCCGGGCTTACGGCCTGACCCCGGCCTCCGGCGGCGCGGGGGGCTTGCGGCTGCGCAGTGCGGCGCAGCGGCGGGAACGCAGGGCGGCGGCGGAGATGGCGGCGGCCGCCGCCGCAGGCATACAGCAGCAGCGGCGGCGAGGCGGCCTTGTCGACTGGTTTGCGCGCTTCAGGCGCCGACGTGACGACAACACACACGGGGATGGGCACACCAATGGCTACGGCCTCAGCGATGACGGTCCCTCCACCAGCTACGGCACCGGCGCGGCCGCCACTGGCGAGGCGGCTGGCGGCGGCAACGGCGGCGGCGGCTGGGACCCTGCACTGCTGGCCCGGCAGGCGGCGCTGCTGCCGGCCATCAGCAGTGTGGAGGGGCTGGTGGCGAGCAAGGAGTTCCAGGAGCACATGCGGTGAGGCACCTGCTCTGGAGGGGGGCGGCAGGGGGCGTCAGGGGGCGGGAGGGGGCGGGAGGTACTGCAGCTGCCCCTGCTCTATAGGGTACCCCAGCGTGTTCCTTGACAACGCACGCAACCGCACCACCTGACCGTGTGGTTGTGTGCGTGGCCCACTGACGTGCCCCTTCCCCCGTCCCCCGGCGACTGCATGCCCTGTGTGCCCTGTGTGCCCTGCTTGCCCTGTGTGCACTTTTGTGTGTGTGTGTGTGTGTGTGTGTGTGTGTGTGTGTGTGTGTGTGTGTGTGTGTGTGTGTGTGTGTGTGTGTGTGTGTGTGTTAAAAAGCACAAGGAATAGGTTGCGCAAAGACTGTGTGCGTGTGTGTGTGTCCCGTGTGTGTGCAGCGCCACCCGGCGGCGCTCGCCCCTGCTGGAGCGGCAGCAGGCGGCGGCGCGGCTGGGTCTGTACGGCCATCTGCGGCGCATGGATCCGGAGGCCTTCAGGCGCCTGCTCAGCAGGAGCGACCTGCGGGTGGGCGGGGCAGGGCGTGGGTGGTGGGCAGGCGCCGTGAGGGAGGTGGTGGGCAGGCGCCGTGAGGCAGCTGGTGGGGAGGAGCTCGGCGCTAGGGCTATGGGCACTGGCGCACTGCCCTGGCACGCACACGCGCCGGGCCTACATGTGTGCCCTGTCTCCTGTTGTGCTCCTTCCCCACACCCCCACTTCCTTAACTAATCATGAATGTAACCCCCCGCCAGGCCTATGACAGCCGGCCCGCGCCGCTGCCGCTGCTGCTGGCCGAGTACCTGGTCAGCGGCCTGGCGGTGCCGGCGGCGCTGGCGGCACTGGCGGCGGGAGCCCTGGGGCCGGTGCCGGCGGCGGTCAGGTGAGGGCGGTGGCGGCTGAGGGGAAGGAGGGGAGGGAGGGGAGGGAAGGGGAGGTGTGTGCACTGGCGCTGACAGCCGGCACCTTGGGAGGCGGGCACGAGGAGTCGAGTAGCGCACCGTATGCAGCTGTGTGCAGCTGTATGCCCCCTGCATGGCTTAGCTCAGCTCCGCCACCCACACCACGCCACACCGCAGGTACGGCGCAGTGGCTGGCTGGCTGGCTCTGCGGCTGTGGCTGGCGGCGGTCGGGCAGGTGAGCCCGCTGGGCCGGCTGTGTAGCGCCTACCTGGTGTACGACGACGTGGGGCCGCAGCACGAGCAGCTGTACGGCAACGGCTGGGCGTGCCTGGCGGGGCTGGGGTCGCACCTGGCGCTGTCGGTGGTGGAGGTGAGCTGGGGTTGGGAGGAGGGAGGGGCGGCGAGGAGGGTTCGGAGGTGGAGGGAGGGGCAGGGAGCAAGTCTGAGGGAGGGGTGGGGACCGCGGGCGGGGGACGTGGGGGGTGGGAGGCGTGGATGGCTGGGTAGTTCATTGCAGCTCCCTCAACCAGCCTTTCCAACCTGCTGCCGAAGCACGGCAGCTGTGTCGTTGCGGTTGCCGTTCGGCGCAGCTCACCCGCACCTCGTGTCATGACTCATGCGGATTTGGGGCACCTGCCTCCCGTGCGTTTCTGGCTGGCTGCAGGTGTGCCTGGCGGCGGGCAGCCTGGGCCTGCTGGTGCCGGTGTCGGTGATGAGCCTGGTGCTGGGCGGCGGCGGCGGCGGCAGCGGCGGCTTGCGGCGGGGGGCAGGCGACGGTGAGGCGGAGGAGGTGCGGCCGCGGCAGACGCTGGCAATGCGGCTGCTGCGCGTGCGGATGGAGGTGGAGGTGTCCAGGTGTGTGTGTGTGTGGGGCGGGGGGGTTGTAGACACCAGCCCAAACTAAACCGAACC
This sequence comes from Chlamydomonas reinhardtii, assembly GCF_000002595.2. NCBI lineage: Eukaryota > Viridiplantae > Chlorophyta > Chlorophyceae > Chlamydomonadales > Chlamydomonadaceae > Chlamydomonas > Chlamydomonas reinhardtii. The sequence goes on along the minus strand of NC_057016.1, from coordinate 4,731,925 downwards.
AATGCAAAGGAGGAGGAGAGCGTGCACAGGAGGAGAGCGTGGGGGGGGGGGGGGTGTAGATACCAGCCCAGACTAAACCGACGGGGGGGTTTGTAAATTCCAGCCCAAACTAAACCAGGGGGTTGTAAGTATCAGCCCGGCACGGTTCTTGCATTTGCTACCAAGCGATACCCGTCGCTGCTGAGAGCATGGAACACCTTGTAACCGGTGCGCCTCCACCTCCAAATGTCCACCCCTGTCCCGGCGCAGGCCCATCGCGTTGAGCCCCTACTCGCCCTCCACCGACCCCACCGCCGCCAGTGGCGCCTCCCCGCTCCCCACGCCGCTCCCCTTCGGCTTCGGGTACGGCTTGGGCGGCAGCAGTGACGCCGGCGGCAGCTTGGATGACTTTGGGTTTGGCTCGGCTCAGGCCAGTCCGCGCGCGCCGCCTGGCTCGGTGCCGGCGCAGACCCGGTATGGCCGCCTGGCCCCGCCGCACTGGTTCCGGTGAGGCCTTGTCGAGGAAAGGAGGATCGTGTGCATGATGATGCGGGTCTTGAACGATGCCTTTTTGTAAAACACCGGTAGTGTGGATCGGCTGACTGCTGGCTGAAGTGGGTTGGTGCGTACCGTGTGTCAGGCCGTTATGTGGCGGAATGAATGTGCTCGCATGAGTTGTGGACCAAACCGTGCCAACTGTCGATGGCGGGTCAAAACTAATCTTTGCCGCCACCGCCTCGTGCATGCTTGAGGGCAGGGGTGACCCTTGCTTGAGGGCTCCAGGCTGGTCGCTGGAGGCCACTTCGGGGACAAGCTACCCCCGGCTCCGCACGTGCTCAAGCGCTGTGCAGCTCTAGTGCTGAAGTTGTAAGCTAGTCGTCGCCTCATACGTTTCCCCATACTACCTGCCTGCAACACAAGGACGCAAGGAGCTTACTACGCACGAAGCATGACAAAGCAGGGCGTGCAGTGGCATGCGTGACCAAGACATGTCAATTGTGGTCGTGTGCAGGGGTTGCAGGCCCCAGACCTGGCATTGTCCCACGTCTGGCGCCTGGTATCACGCATGTAATTTGTGTGCCAACTTATCCAGCGTTTGCTGGCCTGGCAAACGGAATAGAACTTCCCTGGTGCGCACCGGATCGGCCAAGGGCTGGCCGGGTCAACCTCGGCCACGCGGCAGAAATACCATAACAAGCTTATTGTCAAGCCACAGTAACTAGTCTCACATACCCTGCAGCTTCTACCACTCGTCAAGCGAGCGCAATTCAGGCCGAGACCCACACTTGCATTCATCGGCCCGGTGCTTGACGCCTCTCCTGTGAGGGCGTCATCAACATTAGCCTGCATCCTCTAGGGGCCCCGGTTTGGGCCCGGTTCTCGCCTGCCGACGAGTCGCTCCGCACCTGCGTTGAGGCCGGCATTTTGCCCAGCCTTCTCGCAAGCGTTGCCCAGTATGGACATCTGAGCCCAGTGTGCAAGGCCAAGGGCCTGTTCTCGCGCTGCGAGGCCACCTCCCCACCCACCACCACCAAGCGACCGTGCTCGTTCTGTCCTCGATCCCTGAATTTAAGAAGCAGCGGAGATGGGACGAAACAGACGCGGTCCAGCCTATCTGGAGGACGAGGAGTATTGGCAGGAGGAGGTGAGGTTTTCAGAGCTGGGGTTTTTCAGTCTTCATCGTCGACAGACGCAGTGTTGTGACATCTCTTACTCGCCTTGGCACGTCAGGAGGAGGAATACGACGACTACGATGCTTACGACGAGGTTGCGGGAGGATGCGAGGCGTCCTATGGCACCAGCGAGCGGGCGGAGGGTAACAATGACGCAGACCACCAAACCGCGGTTACAGCCGACGACGGCTCGATTATGTTGAACGAGGAGCTGAACGAGGACGTGTGTGCTATCTGCCTTGGCGAAATCGAGCTGGCGGAGACGGCCATCATCAAGGGCTGTGAGCACCAATACTGCGGTGCGTTGCACTGCGCACCTTATGCTGCTAGCGGATCTGCAGTAGAATGGGGGTGGATACCTACGGAGGGGACGGATGGAAGGTGGAAGGCCACGCTCAGAGGTGGTCAGAGGCCACGTCGGTCCAGCACGCTGCGCCCAACTCCCGCGGCTCGGCGTTCAAGCCGGTCCACCTTCCAGCTTGCTCACTCGCTCCCCGCCCTTCTCCTGTTGCGACACTTGTCGCCCTACAGTGAACTGCATCCTGCAGTGGGCGGTTCAGAAGGAGGCGCCCTGGTGCCCGCAGTGCAAGAAGCCGTTCAACTACCTGTACACGCACCGCCTGCTGGACGGCACGCTCAGCGACGCGCCCTGCGAGGAGAGCGTGTGCCTGCTCAAGCGCGCCACCTGGTTCGTGGAGCACGTCAAGGTGGGAGGGGCCGCGCCGCGTCCTGGCCTGGGGCAGCCTGTGTGTGGCCTGAGCGCAGGTGTCTGCGGACAGAGCACGCGGGGGCAGTGAAGGACGAATAAACATTAGATGCTGTTCATGCGGACCTGCACATCTACAGCCCCATTGAATGGTACCGTACTACCTGAGTACAGCTGTGCGAGCATCCTCAGTCCCGCACCCACGAAGCTGCCTGCCGTCCACGCACGCCCACACACAGAGCCTGAACGGCGGCAAGGCTGTGTCTGCGGCCATGGCCACCGCCGACGATTTCCCCGCCGAGTGGGGCGCCGGCGACCTGTACGACGAGGATGACTACGACGATGACGAGGACGAGCAGATTGAGAACTTCTACTTCAGCCGGGCCGCAGGTGGGTGCGAGCAGGCAGGCAGCATGCATGTAATTGAGCAGGATGTGTGTACCGTACAGCGTGCCGCGGTGTGGCGAGTGATTGTGGCGAGTAGCCTGTGCGACCGCCGTCTATGTTGGATGTTGCAATTCAGTGCTGGGTGCTCACTCCGCCCGCGTTGTGTGCACGCGGACACCGCAGGCCCCGCTCGTATTGTTATTGGCAACCGGCGCCTGGGCGAGAACGGCTTCCAGCGCGCCGGCCGCATCTACGCGCGCCCCACCCACAACAACAACAACAATAACAACTCTGCTAGCACCAGCAGCGCCGCCGCTACGAACGCGACCGCCGGCAGCGGCATCGGCAAGCCGGGCAAGATGCGTGCTGGCGGCAACAGCAGCAAGATTGCGCCACACCTCGTGCGCGGCAGCGGCGGAGCCGCGGGTGACGCCGGCGGAAGCGCCACAGGCGGCAGCAGCCCTCTGGGCACGTCGCCGAGCGCCGGCGGCATGGGCCCCCTGAGCGCCGGCGGTGGCGGCGGCAACAGTGCTGCCGCCACACCGTCGGCGCCGGGGCAGGGCCGGCGCGCCAAGCGCAACGCCCGCCGCGCCGCTGCCGATATGGCGGGTCTGTCCCTGGGTGTGTAGTGGCACATGGCGAGCCGGGTGCCTCATGCCTGCGCGCTGTACCGTGGCGGCTTAGGCCGAAGCGGCGCCATGGCTGCAAGCAAGATCCCAGGCAGTTGTGAGGCTGTGGGCGCATAATTCAAGAACACTGGGCATTGCAGCCTTTTTCCTTGTGCTTGCGTCTGAAGGTGCTTGTGCAAAACATTGTAGACCGTTGCTGCCGCTTGCGGTGGATGGCTATGGGACATCGCCCTTGCTCTAGTACAGCGTTCTGTCAAGCGAAGTTTTGCTTCCTGTGCTTATCGCAATGGTCCGCCTGATGGCTTGCGTTCCATAATGATTTGCTTTGTACCAACACCAAAGAGCGATAGTTGAAGCTGCCTGCTTGAATGAGTTGTAGTCCTGTCCCATATGGTGTATGGTGCTGTCAGCGGCCGAGTGACCGAATCGAGAGATGGAGTCAAGTGTGTCGGCCAACCAGCCATATTGCTGCTGCCTGGGAGTGGGGTTGTCTGGGGGGTGCAAGCTTGCTGTCGCCACCGTCACTGTCGGTGGGCCACGGTGCCAGCGGGCACATGCAAAAGATGGAGGACGGGGACGGTATGCGAGCACGCAGATTCCCAGTTAGACACATTGCAGGGAAGAAGCTTGAACCGTACCGTTGACGGACCGACTTGGTCAGTGCTGACGCGCACTTCCGTTGGCAATACGAAATGAGAGCGTGGGCCGGACTCCTCGAGTGGTGGTGGCTGGTAGGCGGGAGGCGAGGCCTTACCTGTATCATACATGCGGCATCGTAGCAGGTACTTGCGATAGGCCAAAGAGAGTTTCATGATAGTGCTTCGGACGTACGGAGCCGGGAGGGCGTTGTTGGGGCCGGGGCATGCAACGAGTCGCGTAGGGTCGTCACGGCACCGTCCGACGTACGGTCGCATAATTACATGCCGAGGTGTGGCACGCTGTCGCGAAGAGAGTTCTTGCCTTTCAGAGTGACGGCGCTGTGCATGATCGGTGATGGGGTGAAGCGCGAGCGCGGGTTCACTAAGCCAGTGTAAGGGATTTGCCCGGCTGCTGCACAATAACACAGCCTACGGATCTACGATGCATGGTACCAGGTGATGAGATGATCATGTCTCAGACTCTCAGGGCCATTCCTTGCATCCTCACAAACGGCCATGATGGTGCGACAGCGCCGTTGACAATCTTTGCATAACCATCAGCACAAGTGCCAACTCTGGTCCAAGTGCCGACGACGATATAAGAACCGCAGCCAGAGCAGTCTTCTTTATCCCGCCTAGCCGCCTTCCTTCACGTGCGGACAGGCTAAATCCCCTTCCATAGCCACCTTGCAGGGTCGCTCAACTATGATTCAACAGCGGCACGACAGCCGCAGCCGCAACACAAGCACGCGCCGCCAACACCGCGTCTGCCCATCCTTCCTTCCTGCTCTTTCTGTCATGCCGCAACACTGCCCGCACGTTCACGCCCGCACCGAAACCACATCCTATACTGCGCCACTGTTGAAATTGAAGGGACCCCTCGTCCACTGACCAACCTACTTGAACAGCTTGCCCTGCACCGCCATGGTGCCGTACGCCAGCCCCGACGCCACCGTGGTGGCGGCCGTAGCCAGCTCCAGCCCCATGATGAGCTCCTCGCCGCCGCCGCCCGGCAGCAGCAGCTGCAGCCCCGCGCCGCCGTCCATGCCGCGCAGCAGGTAGCCACCCAGCAGCAGCAGCTGCAGCACCGTGTTGGCCTTGCTGATCAGAAGCGGCCGCATGAACGACACGCCCTCGCCGCCGCCACCGCCACCCGAAGCCACGCCATTAGCAGCACCCGTAGCAGCACCAGCAGCAGCGGCGGACGTGTCGACGGTGCGGAAGAAGGCTGCGGCGCCCGGCCAGCGCCAGCCGAAGCCGCGCAGCCGGAACACGAAGCTGCCTGCCACTAGCAGCACGTCCCGCCCCACCACCACGCCCGCCACCCAGCCCGGCATGGCGCCGTTCATCAGCAGCGCCGCAGCCACACAGCCGATGAGCACCTGCGGCGCCGGCAGCCGTCGAGGGGTCCGGAAACGGGTACGATCGTAAAATCCGTGAGCGGATTTGCGCTTGTGCAGCGTAGGCTGCTTGCAAAATGACACCAGTGACACGCATGCACACCAATGCGCGACGGTCCCGCACACGGCAGGGCTCGTCAGCGTCCGAAATGGGACATACTACACGCCGATTCCGCATCTGCTATTGCTACTGCTGCTACTGGTGCTGCTACTATTGCTGCTGCTGCTATTGCTGCTACCCGCAAGCGCACCCACCTTGTCCGCCAACGGGTCCAGGTAGGATCCGAACACGGATGACGCGCCTAGCCGCCGGGCCAGCCAGCCATCCAACCAGTCACTGGCCTGCAGTCGGAAACGCAGGAGAGCGAGTGGGAGGAAACAGGGACGGGAGGACGGGACGGGGTGAGTCAACCTAACGCCTCTGTGAAGACATTGAGTTGGCAGCGGCACTGCGTCCGTGGCAAGTGCAGCTGGCGAGAGTGCGACGAAGCGTCTCGCTGCATTCCAACAGCTCCCATGCGACCACTGCCCATGTGCTGCAAGATCAGCCTGTAGCTATCTCACCCCGGACACGGCCAGCGCCAGTGTGGCTGCCTCGTAATGCCCCTGCACCAGCCAGTAGCCAATGAGCGGCCCTGACACCAGCCGCGCCACCGACACCGCGTTGGGCAGGTTGTACACCGGGTCTGCCGCTGGCTTGCTGCTGCTAGCGGTGCTGGTGGACGGGACCTGATCTTGCTGGGGGTCGTAAGGCTGCTGGGGTTGCTTGGTCTGCTGCTGCTGCTGCTGCGCCTGGTGCTGGTGCGAAGCGCTGAGCTGTGGCGCCGGGGAGGTGTGGAGGCTGCGCAGCAGCGGCAGCGTGGCATGCAGGGGTGCACGGCGCGCCGGCGCCGCTGCTATGAGAATGTCGCGGCCTGTGCCTCCGATGAGATCTGTGGATCCGGTTGGAGGGCACAATGCCCCAAAGCTGCGTAACGCGGGAGGGCAACTGGACACGAACGTGATCGGGCGGCGCAGCAGCGATGGCGCCATCTGCCCAGATGCCATCGCTGTGGCGCGTGTGAATGCGCCGGCGCGCGCCCCGCCATGATACAGCTGCGGGGTACCATAACTCTCATTCGAATGTAAGCCTGAAGGATCACAAGGCGGTTGGCCCGGCCAGGCCGACGGCTGGATTGCCGCCGTGCCAGCATCGGCAGAAGACCCGGCACAGCCGGCGTGCCGCGTCCCTAGTAGAAGACCCGGCAAGACTGCTTCATAGCCTGACGCCGGTACCACGCATGCAGCGAGCTGCTGCACGCGGGGCACTGCGCTGATGGCACTTCGCGTCATAGTTGAGTGTCGGAGGCCGCGCCTGTACCCACTGTACCAGCGAGGGGAACTGCCGGATGCTGCTGCAGCCAGTCAACCCTCGCCGGTTTGAGCTCTGTGGCCCCAGCGGGAGGCTAATGCTAATGGCCCCTTAGTCCTGCTTGTCCACGCGCACGGCCGGCTCGCGCGAGCCCAGAAGGCGCGACACAATGATGGTGAGAGGCAGGAAGAGGAAGACCATACCCAGCGCGATATACAGCTCCGACATCGGGAAAGGGATGGCTAGGCTATGCTTATCCATTGTTGGCTAGAGAGAAGGCAGAAAGAGCAGAGCGCTTGCGATTGGAATACTGGAGTAGCTTAAGGCAGAGGCGCGATCGCTGGGGCGTTACCGTCAATAGGTCTTTTATCAAAGTTGGCAAGTTAATGTGTAAGCCCTTTCCTGCGCCGCGGTGGCTTCTCTTGCCCGCGTGCAAACTGGCCAAACCCATCCCGCGCTGCTCCTCCTCGCTTCCCCCCCCGCCCGAGGCCTGCATGGGTGCACCCCACGGATGCACTTCCCTGATGCACCAAATCATCACAACATATGTTTAAGGTGGTGGAAGGTGTTTGTCTGGACTGAATTGGTGTCCTGTTGGCGGCGCAGCACGCTCCCTTGGCGGGAAGTCGGGGGCCGAGGGGGGGGGGGGGGGGGGTAGAGCCTGGTCGGAACCGGGAAGAGCGTGTCTGGGTACTCCAAGGTTGGGTGTCCTCAGATCATTGCGGAGTTATGTATCCAGTACATCGAGCAAAGCGACATTATCGCGGCGGCGAGGCGGGGGCACCGCGGCACGGCGACTCGATTGTCAGAGAGCGGCGGGTCTGCAAAATTGCGGACAGCCCCCGATGTCGACCCTTTTAGATATTTGACAAACTTGTAGTTCTTCTAACGTAGCTCATTCAAAATGTCGGACGACGGGTCTATTGAGCACCAGGAGCCCAACCTCAGCGTGGTGAGCAGCCGCTTTGCTTGCGCGCTGGGTCTCCACTCGCTTTGCGTCGATCTGACTTATTTAGTCGACCCATGTAACAATGGACTTGATACGGAGCTAGGAGCCCGGGACACGGCGCCGCTTTTTGTTCAGCCGAGTGCATTCTTCAGTCGCGCCGAGCTAATTCGCTGCTCTGATTCTAATGGTCGCAGCCTGAGGTGGTCACCAAGTACAAGGCGGCTGCGGACATCTGCAACCGTAAGTTCCGCTGCGAGGGCTTGTCGCGGCGGCGTGGGGTGCCGGGGCGACCTGAGCTGACGGAGTTTCTTCGCGTTCTGCAGGCGCTCTGCTGGCCGTGGTTGAGGCTGCCAAGGATGGCGCTAAGGTGGTGGACCTGTGCCGCATGGGCGACCAGTTCATCAACAAGTAAGGCCAAGTTTGCGGCGGCATGCACCGAATCCCTCCAGCTGGACAGCTTTACTCACCGCCATTCATTACGTACAGGGAGTGCGCTAACATCTACAAGGGCAAGGAGATCGAGAAGGGCGTGGCCTTCCCGACCTGCGTCTCTGCCAACAGGTGCGGAATGGAACCCAGACCTTGCGCAAACGTGCAGCACGTCACGCACATTGCCAACCAGTGAATTTAGTTATAGTGCCGTGGCGGCATGTTGAGCGGAAGCCCTCCGAGAGTCGCAGTTGGCTCTAACGCCCACTCCACCAACTATCTCCACTTGCAGCATTGTTGGCCACTTCTCGCCCAACTCGGAGGATGCCACCGCTCTGAAGAACGGCGATGTTGTCAAGATGTGAGTTCAGGCGGGCACTGGCGACACGGTTAGCCGTGGCGGGCGGTTGACTGGGTCATTGGTCAGTGGGGTTTTAGCTTCAGCTGCATCGTTTCTTACCCTGGCCATCTGCCTCCCTTTTCTTACCTTGGCGATCCACGCATGTTGCCAGCCGCGGCACATCCGCTTACCGACCTGGCCCGCCCGTTTACCCTTACTCCAACATACCCGCACCTAACCTTTCAACAACCCTGTCACACTTCATCAACGCCACGCAGTGACATGGGCTGCCACATTGACGGCTTCATCGCCACGCAAGCCACCACCATTGTGGTCGGTGACGCCGCCATCTCGGGCAAGGCCGCGGACGTGATCGCCGCCGCGCGCACCGCCTTCGACGCCGCCGTGCGCTTGATACGCCCCGGCAAGCACATCGCCGACGTGTCCGCCCCGCTCCAAAAGGTGCGGCCGGGGCGGCCGGGGAGCCGAGCAAGGGGTATCGGCGCAGGCCAGCCTTGGCACGTCGGGCTTGGTGGCAACGTCAGCATCAGCCGTTGGCGCTGCGGACGCAGCACATTCGCAGTCACACCGCCGCCGCGTGGTGCCAGTCGTGCCTCCCTGGTGTTGTATCCACTTATATCGTTTGTGTTTTACCTCTCAGCGCGATGTGCATGTCTGCTTTCTTCGCGTGTGAGCAGGTGGCTGAGTCGTTTGGCTGCAACCTGGTGGAGGGCGTGATGAGCCACGAGATGAAGCAGTTTGTGATTGACGGCAGCAAGTGCATCCTCAACAAGCCCACGCCCGACCAGAAGGTGGAGGACGGCGAGTTCGAGGAGAACGAGGTGTACGCCGTGGACATTGTGGTCAGCAGCGGCGAGGGCAAGCCCCGCGTGAGTACACGGAACAAGCATATGGGCGCTGGAGGAGCTGGGGCAGGGAAGCTGCGGCAGGCGCCTGGGGCTGCCCTGGTCTGCGGGGGTTGGGCCCGTTTGGGGGAGGGCTACGAGGGGCTGTGGACAGCAAGGCATGTGGGGTGAAGGTTATCGGTGGAAAGGGAGGAGCGGGCAGGACCCTGGCGTCTGTGGAGGGCTCGGCTGTTGGATGCGTAGGGAGTTCATGGCAGGCGCAGACGCCACTGGAGCTCTGGTTCGCGGGCAGTGGACACGAGCCGCAAGCACGCGGCCCGAGGCGGACGGCTAGCGCCCCCCATGCCACTGCAGCCCGCAGCAGGGCGGCGAATGGCGAGCCCCAGCGGGCGGGCGCGGAAAGAGGTCTTGACGTCGTGCGCTGGGACTGGAGCGCTGTCACAGACGGCGCAGGAGCTCCGGCGGGACTGGTTTGGAGGCCCCGGAGAGCAGCAGCGGCAGACCGCCGGGGCAAGCTGCAGCAGGGCCCCACTGCTCGCGGCGCGGCATACGGCGTCGCTGGGGATACGGCGGCCGCTGGGGATGTCCCGGCCAAACACAACAACAGCAGCGATGTGGCCCTAAATTGGCGTCCTCCCCAGGCGTCCTCCCCAGCGCTTCCGCTCCCTCAGCACGACAGCGCCTTCTCCCCCAGCCAATGCGGCCACGGACATTCGATCCGTTCCTTCCCCGCCCAACCACACACACACACGCCACCGACACGCTCTCCATGCCCTGACCCCAGCCCCCCTCCTCCCACCCTCCCTCCCTGTACCCAGGTTCTGGACGAGAAGGAGACGACCGTGTACAAGCGCGCACTGGAGGTGACCTACCAGCTCAAGATGCAGGCCAGCCGCGCCGTGTTCAGCCTGGTCAACAGCGCCTTCGCCACCATGCCCTTCACGCTGCGCGCACTGCTGGACGAGGCGGCCGCGCAGAAGACGGAGCTCAAGGTGCGGCGGAGAAGGAGAGGGGAAGGGGCGGGGAAGAGGATGGAGCAGGGAGGCGAGAGAGGGAGGGGGCAGGGAAGGAAGGAGGGGGCGGTTGGGAGGCAGGGAATGAAGATTGGCACTGGAGCATGACGGCGGCAGCAGTTGAGGCACACCGATGCGAGTGAAAGCAACAGAGGCAACAGCCAGAGTGATCGATCCGGGAGGCAGAAGGGCAGCGTCGCTGTCGCGCTTTCACTCGTTCCTGCCTTCCAATCCTCATCCCCGATTTCCCGTGTTCCCGTCTCCCCTCTTTCCTCCCACGCCGCCTGCAGGCCAGCCAGCTGAAGCTGGGCCTGGTGGAGTGCCTAAACCACGGCCTGCTGCACCCCTACCCCGTGCTGCACGAGAAGCCCGGGGAGGTGGTGGCGCAGATCAAGGGCACGGTGCTGCTCATGCCCAACGGTTCCTCCATCATCACCTCGGCGCCCCGCCAGACCGTGACCACGGAGAAGAAGGTGCGCGGGCGGCGAGTGGGGTTTGGGGCAGGGGGGCAGGGCGCAGAGGCGGAAGTAGGAGGAAAGGCGCGTGTTATCATGTTGTGCTGGGTGGAGGAGACAGGACAGGGAGAGGTGGAGCAGAACATGGGGTGGGCTGGGTGAGGTTTGCCCGGTGACAGCCGAAAATGCAGACCCGTGAATGCAAACAGGGTTACCATGAGGGCACCATGCAGACATGCAAGGCTCCAGACGCGCTGTATGCGCTCTCACCTGTCATCGCGTGCCGCTCACCGCTCGCTGCTCCTCCTGGTGCTGGGGTCCAGAGCAGGGTGTTCGTTCTCCACGTCACTGGCTCGTGAACTGCGTCAGCAGGTCCCTCTTGTAACCAATGCAATCTGCTCCTCCTGTCTCCTGCTCCACCAGGTTGAGGACAAGGAGATCCTGGACCTGCTGGCCACGCCCATCAGCGCCAAGAGCGCCAAGAAGAAGAAGAACAAGGTGGGCGCGGTTTGGGACTGGCTGGCGACAGCGGTGTGTGGCCTGCGGTCTGGAGGGCTGGTTGCCGGTGTGTGAATGAAGTCTGGGGCTGCACGGAGGTGCACGGAATCTGCCGCCCTTTGTTGGCGTGAACACCCGTCGCGTGCTCACCTGCGTCCTCCCCCGTCTGCTCCGACAGGACAAGGCCGCCGAGCCCGCCGCCGCCAAGTAAATGGCTGTCTCGGGCCACTAGCGCTGGTGCGGGGGACCGTGCGCACGTTGGAGCGGGCGTAGGTCGGGGCACACGACATGGCGGTGCTGTGAGGAGGGGTCTCGATTGGCGGTGTTGTTGCGGTCTGAGTCATGCGGCTTGGACCGAGGGAGTTGGTTGGGCGGTTGGGCAGGCGGAGCGCTATGCGGCGTGGGCGCTGGCGCGCGGGCGTTGATGCGGCAGGCGGGCAGTATGGGCTGCCCGAAAGCAGCGGCCCTCGGGCCCGCGGCTGTTCACGCAAGAGGCATCACAGCGTGACGCGGCGTGGTGCGTCCCATTCGGCATGAAGTAATAGTTTGTGTGTGAGCACTTGGAGGCGCCCGGGTTCAGCTGCGCCGACCGCCATTAAGTCGAGGACCGAGGAGCAGGGGGCTTTAGTTGGGGCTATCCAAGGCAGGGCGTGTTCGGGACATTCTAAGATGCAAGACTAAATTCTGATAGTTGTGGTGGTGAGAGCGGCTTTGCTCTCTAGCGGCGCGCGCGTCTGCAGGCGTTCTATGTAATGCGAGCGCGGGCATCCAAGTCTAGCCTTGCCACCTGATGCCAACTGATGGCAAGAGGAGCCTTGCCACCTGCTTGCCGTGCTGATTGCCTGGGCCATCACCAACAAGGGGGCCGACGGGACTTGTCTGGAGTGTGAACATGCTAGCAGACTTGGGGATGGTCAGGCCCCATCACGAGCACACAGGCACAACGGACCTGTGCAAACCGCCAGCAGGAGGCGTGTCCGCCCCGCATGTCCGCCCACGAACCACAATTCAAGGAAAGGGACCGTGCTGCTCCGGTCCTTGGCCCTTGCCATGCATCAGCACACTTTCGCGCTCATGACTTCCACGAGTTCACGTAGGTGCGCCCAAAGGTAAAAGCTACGCCAGTGGCCACAGCGCCCTCGCGGCCGTGTTCGCAGTCACGGTACCTGTGTATGGGCAAGACGTTGCTAGCGTACAGAGATGCCCCTCATTCCGTTCGCGTTCGCATTTCGACAGCACTCCGCTATTCCGTTCCAGGGTTGCACAGTACACAGTACGTATTAGTACGTACTAGTACGTACTGAGTACTAGTACGCCTCTCCTGGGTCTCTGTACGCCGCAAAATACGCCAGGGGGGCGGGGGGCGGGGGTGTGGGGGTCGCCGGCGGGTGCCGGTGGCCGGTGGTCGTGCCGTGTCAATGCGTCGGTGGCACAGTGCAGTGGCGAGAGGCAACATAGACGCAACATAGGCAACGTCTTAAGCATAATATGATGCTGTGTGTGTAGTTTCTCACAACCAAAAGCCTGATATCAGTGACACGATGGCCGATGCGATGCGCGAACCGAGCCTGCCCTATTGGATACGCGCAATGGAGCTCTGGATGGATAAACTTGATGGCAAAACCGTAGGCGAAACAGGCTGCGCAGTTGTCACTCCACTCATTTCTCGACACGCTGGGCATCCAGGGAAGACGGGAGGCCTGTGGCCGTGCGTGGCGCAGTAGACGTCTGTTCATGCTGCTGTTGGCTTCGGGTCCGGTGGGGTCAGCAAATTGCAGTGCAAGTGCCGTGCGCCTCTCATGGGAAGCGAATTACCCCACGTGCATTTTTCCTCCACACGCGCGCGCTACCGTATTCCGTACAAAACAGTACCTAAATAATGACTTCGCCGCATCGCATCCCTGAAACCACAACATCTGCACACCCTCTTGTCCTATACTACGCTATTCATCCCTGCCTGACTCCCTTCATTGTAAACGTATCACACTTGCACAGTCGCAGCTCGCGCCGCACGCCACACCACGCCACGCACACGTGAGCAAATACGTCCACGCCTACAGCTCAGCACACCGCACATCGGCAATTCGGCACGGTCCTACAACCCCAGTCCAGTGGTCGCATTGCTCCGTAGCCTCCCCCGCACGTACTGCTGCTCCACATCGCGAAGCACTTGGGCCTGCTGCTCGCCTGTGGGTGGGGGTAGTTGTGGTAAATGGGGCAGGGTTCGGCTTGACACACACTTGGGAATATGGTGTTTCGGCGATGCAAATGAGCTGGCTGCGCAGGATGAGTGCTGGGGTATGCAGGGGCGTGGTGCATCCGCCGTTACACGGTGCTGACACGGGCATGGATCGGCCAGGGACTGCAAGAGCCTCAGACGCTCGGCTGCCGCGCCGCCGCTGCTGCAGGCCCCAGCAGTGGTGATGCTACAGCGGCCCCGCACTCACGTGTCATGGCCAGGTGCGCCTCGGAGCCGGGCGAGGGCGGGCGCGGTGCCGGCCCCACCACCTGTGCCAATTCAGCCTTGATGCCCTGTGGCACGGTGGCAGTATGTTTGCAAATGAGGGCATTGCGCGGAGAGAGGAGTCATGGCAAGGACAGGCCCAGAGCTATGAACCGGGGAAACGGCAATGCCACTGACAGGGTTGCAGCTGGCACGCAATCGAGTGCAGGACGCCCCGCCAACCCCAAGCCTCAGCCCCTCCACGCAACACCACGCCGAAACATGACCACCCCTCCTATGCACACATGACGTGTCCCATGGCCGGCAGCAGCAGCCCACACGGCAGCAGCACACACACATGGCGCCCGGCCCCAACCCCGCGCACGTCCGGTTGGGCTGGAATCCACAATCTACCCCCACCCCCACGCTCACCATGAGGTGCGCAAACTTCTCTTTGTCGCGGTCGCTGTCCAGCGCGCCGGCCGCCCGGTCCCAGCGGTTGGCACCGTACACCGACTGTTCACCCTGTGAGCATGTGCGCATGTGTGTGTCAGAGAGCTCAAGGGAAGGAAACACGATGACTGTGTGTGTGTGTTAAAGAGCACAAGGAAACTGTGTGTGTGTGTGTGTGTGTGTGTGTGTGTGTGTGTGTGTGTGTGTGTGTGTGTGTGTGTTATAAACAAGGGGTGGAGAAACCCGTGTGAGTGCAGGCGGCGTGTGGGTGGGCGAGGTGTTCGCACTGACAGCGTGTGCGTCACATATATTTGGGATGGCCGTGCGCCACGTATGTCAGTGCGCTGCAAGTCGGTTGCGGAAGATCCCGTGTTGCGCGTGTTGCGGCACCTACGCGCTTACTGCGTGAGCCCCAGTCACACCATATCCATGAGGCCCCTGTCACGGCTGGCCCGACACGTGGTTCCACTTCCCCCTGCGATTCTTGGGTATGCTCAGCACAGCCCTACCCTTCCCTTCAGCTCCCTCCCCAATTGGGGTTGGTAAGAACTACCCTCCCTGACCTCCATCAGACGCACCGGCTGCACCGCCGCCTCCACTTTCTTGGTGGTCCACAGCAGCTTGCGCTTCTGCTCCGCCGTCAGCGCGCCGGCGCCGCCAGCAGCTTGCGGAGGCGGCGGCGGCCCCGCGCGCCCTGCACTGGGCCCCGCGGCGCCGCCGGATGGTGGCGCCATCATGGCTCGGACTGCGGACCGGATTTCAGGTGGAGAGGTTAGTGGGGTGAGTGCTCAGATGAACGACAAGGGCCACCGCCTTGCCGACAGCATTGTGTGGGAGCTGGCGGTAGGCGCTGCCGCATGCACGGCCAGATACTGGCACGAGAAAATTAAGGTTCACGTGGTGACATGGACGAAGACTTGATACGATACGATGCATGTAGCAGCCACGCACCTATGTCAGCGCTGGCATGCGGGTCGGGCTGCTGATGCTGTGGCTGCTGTTGCGGCGCCCGCCCGTCCCGCTCCCGCTCCCGGTCCCGCTCCCGCTCCCGCTCCCGTTCGCGCTCCCGGTCTCGGTCACGGTTGCTGCCGGGCTCGTAGGAGGGCGGCGGCGTGGTGCGTTGGCGCTTGGCGCCGCCGGGCGGCGAGGCGTCCCGAGACCGTGGCCTGCGTAGCATATTGGCGAAACATACACCAGGCGGTCAAACTGTCAGAGATGACGGTCGGGACCAGAATGCATCCACGCTAGCTAACTGGGCCACGTTCATCAACATTCGCAAGCAGACGGTGGAATCGCAATATTACGGCCACAAGATGAGGTTATTCTCTCACTCAGGCACGCACGCTTGCACACGCACACACAGCCAGCCAGCCACAGCCTACACGCCAACGCACCTGATGCCTTCCCAAGCGCCTCCTCGGCCGCCGCCGCGCTCCCAGCCGCCGCTGCCGCCAGCCCCACCTCCTCCAGCAACACCTCGCCGGTCCTCCTCCCCAGCACGGTCGCGGTACGTCTCCCGCTCCCGCTCCCGGACTCTATCACGGTCTGCGTCTCGGGTTCGATCCGCTTCGCGCGATTCCTGGGGCCTGCGGTCGGCGGCAGGAGCCGCAGCTACACGCTCGCCGCGTGGCTCCTCTCGCCACGAGCCCCCACTGCCGCCGCTCCCGGGTTGCAGCTGCGAGCCGCCCGACGACGGCTGCGGCAGCGGCGGGCCACGGCGCTCCCGCTCCCTGTCCCAGTGCCGCCCCCGCTCATGCTCGCGGTCGCGGTCGCCATCAATGTGCGGCGCTCGATCAACGCGCGGGGGCTCCGGGCGTCTGCCCTCGCCCCCTCCCTGCCCCTGCCCCTGGCCTGTCGGCAGCGGCCGCTTGTCCCGCTGCTGCTCATGGCCGTAGTCATCCCGGCGCATGGGTGGCGGCGCGTCCCGCCGCTCCCGCTCCCGGTCGCGCTCCCGGTCGTCGTAACCGTCACGGCGCGGCGGCGGCGGCCCTGACAGAGACCCTGCCAGCGCCGCGCCACCACCGCCGCCGCCGCCACGGCGCTCCTGGACGTCGTCACGGCGGCGCGGCGGCTCCGCCGCCGCTGCTGTCGGCCCTGGCCGCCGCCACCGCTCATCCGCTACGTCATCGCGCCTGCCGTCACTGGCGCCAGCACCCCGTGCTGCTGCCGGCGGCGGCGGCGGCTGCGCCGCCCGCCGGTCATCGTATGGCGAATCGCGCCGGCCATCGGCGCCAGGGCCCCGCGCCGGCGGTGGCACTCTCCGGTCGTCGTCATCGCGTGCCCGCGGCGGTTCGTCGCCACGTGCGCCGTAGCCACCGCGGTCGCCACGTGCGCCGTAGCCACCGCGGTCGCCACCACCGCCGCCCCGGTCGGCACCGGCGCCTCTGTCGCCGTAACTGCCGGCGCCGGCGCGCCCGTCGCCGCGGCTGTTCCCGTTGGGCTGTAGCTGCCACTGCCGCTCGTCGTCGCGCGAGCGGCCGCCGCCACCGCGCGCGTCTGCGGGCTGCTGCTCTTGCTGCTTGACGCGCGCATCAAACTGCATGGCGATCATGGTGACATCGGCGCATGAAGGGAACACAACATTAGATGGCAACAAACATTTCGCTGAGTTGCTTGCTTTTCTAAAAAAATCAGGTTTGTCAATCCCCAGATCACGGCCCATCCCAGGTGCTTTCGTCAAGTGAACAAAAAATAACGCCTGCAGCCCCCAGCCGCCGGCCGATCCAGCCCACAAGTTGCCCCTGTCACATGCAGACACACATACCTCTCGCTTGACTCGCTCAAAGCTCTCCCAGTCAAGAGCAGGCCGCTTGCCGCCGGCGCCACCACCTTCACCGCTCCCGGCGCCGCGACCCGCCGAAGCCGCATCCACATCTGCCCCGGCACCGTCAGCCCTCCCAGCAGGCGCCTCCGCCGCTGCACCAGCGCCGTACGGCTTCGCAGCCTGAACCGCCGCCGACGCAGCTGTGGCCCCCGCCGCCGCAGCTGCAGGTGCAGCTTCACCAGTGGCTGCCTTCGCGTCGCGCATCTCCACATCCGCCTCCGCAACAACAGTGGCCAGGACCATGTGCCGAGCCTCATCGGCCCCGGCGGGCTTATCCTCGGCATCTCCCCACCTCGAGCGGCCCCTTGCGGCGGGCGCCGCGACCGCCGCGGCCGCAGCGATTGCCTCCAGCTCCGCCGCCGCCGCCGCCCCGTCGGCGCCCAGTGGTGCGCGGTCGCCCGTATCCACATCCATCGCCGGGCCCCGTTCCTCCTGGCCCGCCTCGCCCTCCTCCCGCTCCTGCTCCTGCTCCTGCTCCTGGCGCTCTGCCGGGGCGCTGCGCTCCGCCGCTCCCCCACTCCCGCCCCATGCATCTGGCCCGCGCTCCTGGTGGCGGTGGTGGTGGTGGTGGTGGTGGTGCTGCTGGTGCTGCTGCGTGTCGTGGCGGCTGTCCTGCGCCTCCGCGCCCGCCTCCCGATGCTCACGCGGGTGCTGCTGCTCCCGGCCATGCGTGTCACGGCCCTGCCCACGGTCGGCATCCTGACGCTGCTGCTCCTCCTGGTGGCGGCGGCGGCGGCGACCCTCGTCCTCCACCTCCATGGCCTCATCGCGCCTGGGCTCACGCCCCTCGCGCTCCTCATGCCGCTCCTGCCCATGCGCCCGCTCCTGGCCGCGGTCCGCATCCCGGCCGTAATCACGCTCACGCTCACGGTCACGGTACCGCTGCTCAGTCTCCGCCCCACGGTCCCGCCGCTCAGGTGAGCGCTCCGCCCTGCCCGCCTCCGGCGCCGTCCTCCCGGCCTCCGGCTGCGACGGCTGCTGCTGCAGCGGCACGTGTGACGTGGTCCGCCTCAAGCCCCCGCCCACGAACAACGGCGCCCGGCTGGCACGGGGGGCGGAGCCGTCACCGCCGTCACCCTCCGCACCCCCGCCGCCCGCAGCCGCTGCGGCCGCCGCGCTCCGCTCCATAGCAATACGCCGCATGTCGTCCCCGGGTGACCGCGGCCGCTCGCGCTCGCGTTCGCGCTCCCTGTCGCGGCTCCACTCGCGCTCCCGCTCTCGCGAATCCCGCTCTCCGCCACCACGGTCACCGCCGCCACCGCCACCGCTGCCGGCTGGCTCCAGCCTATCACCGTCCAGCCGCTCCGGCCGACGCCAGGCCTCCTCATCCCGAGGCGGGTGCTGCCGCCGCTCGCGCTCACGCTCACGCTCGCGCTCGCGCTCGAGCGAGTCGCGCTCGCGGTCCCGCGGCGGCGCCGCCGCAGCTGCCGGCTCCCGCCTGTGCTCCAGCGGCTGCCGGTCAAAGTCCATCCGCTCCGGCCGCCGCGGCGGCGGCTGGTCACGGTCACGCTCATCCCGGTACCCCCCACTGCCGCCACCGCCGCCGCGCTGCGCTGGCGAGTCCTCACGGCCGCGGTAGCCCGCCGGCGGTGGCACGCCGGAGCCCCCAGGTCCCGCGGCGTCGCGATAGTCTCTCCCGCGGTCCGCCGTTACCCCCGGCCGCTGGTCGTACCGGCCACTGCTGCCGACACGCTCCAGCTCACCGCCGCGCCCCGCCGCCGGCCGGGCGTCATACGGCTTCCCACGCTCCCTCTCCCGCTCCCGCTCGCGTTCGCGCTCCCGATCACGCTCCCAGTCCCGATGCCGGTCGCGCTCCCGGTCGTCCCGCGGCGGCAGCGGCCCACCATACGGCCCCGGCGGCGGCGGGCCGCCAGCGCCCGGCGGCCAGTCGCGGTGGGGTTCGTCACGGGCAACGGCCGGCGGCGGCCGGCGGCCAATGTCCATGGGGACAGGCGGCGGCGCCCCCGCCATGCCGCCGGGCGGCAGCAGGGGCCGCCGGTCTATGTCCATAGGAAGCGGCACAAGCGGCGGTGGCCCGTGCAGCAGCGGCGGCCCAGCCAGCAGCTCCCGCTCGCGCTCCCAGCCCGGCGGCCGCCGGTCAATGTCCATAGGCAGAGGCCGCTGCACCAGCGCCGCCGGCGGCAGCTCCCGCCCCAAATCCCGGTCTCGCTCCCGAGCGTCGCCATAGCTGGGTGCGCGGGCGCGAGGCGGCTGCGAGGCAGGCGAGCCGCCTGCAGCCGCCGCCGGATCGCGCGGCCTGGGCGGCGGCGCCTCCTCGCGCCACATGTTGGGAGGGCCATACGGCGCCCGTGCGGTACGTGGCTCGCCACCGGGCGCCGGCGCCCCTGCTGGCGGCGGCGCCGTCAGCGGCGGCGAGGTGCCGCGCGAATGCGGCCGGCTGCCGCCAGCGCCGCCGCCGCCGCCCATGCCCGGCCCAAAGCGACCGCTGCCACCAGCCGCGCCGCCGCGCTCCCGGTCCCGGTCCCGGTCACGCTCGCGTTCTGGCATACGGTCACGAGGCTCCGGCCGTGGCGGCAGCTGACGGTCCCGCTCCCTCTCCCGCTCCCTCTCCCGCTCCCTGTCGCGCTCCCAGTCCGCTGGCCGCTCCCGCTCCCGCGGCCGCTCCCGGTCATAGCCGCCACTGCCGCCGCCACCGCCGCCACCAACACGAGGCCCGGGCTCTGCTGCTGGGTAGCGCTCCCGCTCCCGCTCCCTCTCCCGCTCGCGCTCCTTCTCCCGCTCGCGCTCCTTCTCCCGCTCGCGCTCGCGCTCCCGGTCATCGATGTAGCGGTCACGGCGGTCGTCCGCCGCACGCGGCGCAGGTGCCGGGCGGCCGCGCTCCCGGTCGTCACGCTCGAGCCGGTCCCGCTCCCGCTCCCGCTCCCGCTCGCGTTCACGGTCCAGCTCACGCTCCCGGCTCGGCCTGCGATCAGCGGCGGCTGCGCCGCCGCCATCGCCGCCACCAGCACCGCCGCGCCGGTCCCAATCCCGCTCTCGCTCCCGCTGGCGCTCGCGCTCCCGTTCGCGGTCACGTTCATAGTCGCGGTCCCGCTGTCGGTCGTCAGTTACGGCGTCGCGCCCGCGCTGGGCGTCGCCGCCAGCACGCTCGCGCTCCCGGTCACGCTCAGCATCCCGGTCCCGGTCCCGGTCGCGGTCACTGTCGCGGTCATGGCGGTCCCGCTGACGGTCACGGTCCGGGGCAGCGTCGCCGCCACGGCCCCCCTCCTGCGCCGCCTGGCGACGGCCGCTGCCAGCACCCTCCCTACCGGCCGCCACACCGTCTTCGTCACGGCTACGCCCCACATCGCCATCAGGGGAGGGGCTGCGCTGAGCTGCAGCGCCATCGCCATCGCTGTCGCGGTCCGAGCTGCGCGGTGAGGCTCCCCGACGGTACGAGTCCGCCGGCTCTTTTCTGTCACCTGCAGCTGCATTTCCCTCGCCCGCCGCTGCCTTCACGTCAGTTGTTTCATCCTGCGCATCCTCCATGCCGTCATCGGGGAAGTCGTCCAGCAGAGCCTCGTCGTCATGGTAGATGAGTTCCTCTTCCAGACCATACTCCTCCTCCACCTCAATTGCGTCTGCTGTAGCCGGGCTTCCGTCTTCGGGCGAAGACATGCTGCTGATCCTGCTGGCAAGCTCACAGCGCTGCGCAGAGGTGTGGCCGTTGCGAGACCAGCACCAAACTACAGCCCGCCTCAGCACGCCAGTAGGTGATCCAGCGATTCCATCAAAGTTGTTATAACTGTTTTAGGCTGTCGAAATGCGAGAGCAGTTAAGAGCCCCTTCCTGGACGAGTTTCCTTTGTAGAAGTGCACGCAACGGCACAGGCTAATAACTACTGGCGAGCTAAAATACACTATTGGGCATGCGTGTGTGCGCAGTGAGTCAGTTCGGCAACAAACACGAACGAATGAGCAAACAGGTTTGCCAGAGTCCATGCAAGGGCGCTTGTTAGGCCGGCCTTGAGCTGAACATGGTTACGATATCGATATTTTATCTGTTCAATTTATAGCTTCTAGAAAGACGACGACCCCGCCTCTACAGAGCTGGTCAACTATGCTGCGGCACGCTTCAAATCCTTTGATCATTTTAAACAATACCCAACCATGAAATACCACATGGTAAACAGTATGAACTGGGTAGAGCCTTGTGCGAGGGCGCGGAGCGCGAGTGCCTTATAAGCTGCACGAGAGCGCGGACGCATGTCCATTACAGCATGGGTAAGTTGTGTTGGCTACAAATGATGTTGCCAATGTGAAAGGCGCGCTGCCGGACCAATGTGTGAAACCGTGTCCCATGGCCCTCGACGCCCCGCCAACGTCCACAACAATGCGCACGCGACATCCGTGCACAGGACATCAAGGAGGCTGCCTTCACCTCCGATATCAAGGAGGTGGAGGAGCTCATCCTCACAAGCAAAGTGGGCGAGCAGTGTCGCCAGGGTTTGAGCGTGGGCAGGGATGGCATCCAGCCGAGCGTGCGCACCCAGGCACCCGCTCCAAGTCAACACCTGCCCCTCCCGCCCCCAAACACACACATGTATACCCCTCACCCGCATAAACCCCTCACTCCTCCCCCGACACGCAGGGCGCCACGGACGTGGGTGCGGTGGCTCAGGCCGCCAACCTGCGCTCGCTGTCGCTCGCCTTCAACGCGCTCACCAGTCTGTCAGGGCTGGGCGGGTTGGGCCGACTCCAGTCCCTCAACGTGTCGCACAACCAGCTGGCAAGCCTCAAGGTGCGTCTAAGGAGGGGGAGGAGGAGACGGAGGAGGGGGATGGAGGAGGAGAAGGGGAAGAGGGAGCAGGGGCTTGGGCGGGGTGGGTGGGAGTCTGATGTGCAGACCCGGGCGCGAGCACAGCAACACACTCCATACGCCGCACATACCGTACACACCGCTCCCCTCACCGCTTCCCCCACAGCTCCCCTTAACCCCCACACTCCCGCCCGCCCCTCCAGGGTGTGCACCTGCTCACGGGCTTGGCCACCCTCAACGCCAGTCACAACAAGGTGAGTGGGCGAGTGAGCGGGGCAGCCGGGCGGCGTTCAGCGGGGAGACGCCGCGGGCCGCGGGGTGAAGGTGACATGCCCGAGCCCAGCGACTACCGTACGTCCCATCACCATCATCATCGGGAGTGGAGATTGAGCGCCTGAGCGGGCGGGGGTAGTGGGGCGGCAGCGGCGGTGCTGGGGGCTCTATGGGTGTGTGCGTGTGCTGCGGGCGACCACATACCGGTTCTGGGGGTGGCCTACGCAAATCCGGCGAGTGGGAGCGCGAGTGCGCATGCCGCGTTAGTGGGCGCACGCGATAAGTGCAGCGAGGTGGGAGAGGTGTGCGAAGGCTTTGTCGGCGGACTGGTGTAAGTGGAGCAAGCAGCAGGAGCCGTCCGGGCTCGGCCTCGTGACCACCGCGCGCCGCTCTGCCGGCCTGCCAGCTTGCCGGCCTGCGCAGTGCAACAACTGCACGCACGTATGATATAGTACACTCGTATGATACGTGTACACTCGTGCGTACCTACACCCTCTTCACGAACACACACACACACACACACACACACACACACACACACTCCCCATTACTTGAAGCTTTCCTGACCTGCTCCCAAAGTTACACCCTCTTGCCACGCACCCACCCTCTGTTCCCATCCCCCACACGCCAACAGGTGGCGTCGCTGGCTCCGCTGTCGGCGCTGACGCAGCTGACGGACCTGTGGCTGCAGAACAACGCCGTGGCCGCGCCGCCCGAGCTGCGCGTGCTGGCGGGGCTCAGCGCGCTGCAGAGGCTGGCCATCGGCAACAACCCAGTAGCCAAGGTGCGTGTGTGTGGGGGGGGGGGCAGGGGGGGGCAGCAGCGTGGAGGGCGCGACAGGGAATGGTGCGGGGGTCTTGTGATGTACATGATCTGGCCGGAGGGACCGGCGGGAGGGTAACCGGCGTAACCTCGCCCTTTGCTTGCGCGTTAGGGCTCGCTTGCAAGGTGACGACTCCTTCCCTGGTGTCCTGCCCATCAACACACACACACACATACACACGTACACACACACACACACACACACGCCCACAGGCCCTGCCGCCCGACCACGTGCGGCTGGTGGCGCTGGGGCTGTGTCCGGGGCTAAAGGTCATTGACGGCCGCCCGGTGGACGAGCAGGACCGCGAGGTGGGTGCCGGCGCCGGGAGGGGAGGGGGGGTACTTCCGGCACGTGTGCCTCCCGGTCTGTCTGCCAGCACAGCGGTTGCAGCTGGCATGGACACACGCCCCAGCCCCAGAGCCACGCTCACCCTTCCCTTCCCTGACTGCCCCTCCTTCACACACGCGCACACACAGGCCAGCGCGGGTTTGGATCTGGATGTGTTGCTGGCGGCCCGGGCGGCGGCGCCAGGCAGCGCGCCCGCCTCCTCTAGCGGCGCCGCCGGGGGCGGGGGTGGGGGCGGGCTGTTGCCGCAGCTGGGCGCCCGGGCAGGTGCGGAGCCTGGGCGGTCGGGGGGTTCGTAAGTACCAGCCCAAACTAAACCAATGGAAGGGTTAGGGCGGGGCAGAGGACGCCACAGGCTGGGCGGGGCAGAGGGCGGTACAGGGCTGCGCGTAGAGCGGTTGGGGCAGAGGGCGGGGCTGAGGGCCGGGCTGGGGAGTGAGTTAGCGGGTGACAGATTGCGTGCAGGTGTCAAGGGGCTTGCCCCCGCAACACAGTGCAGCAAAAGGCACCAGTACTTACCCGCCCCTGCCGCCGCCATCCGTGCTCGTTTTAAGATAACAACGATTGAGACCGACCATTTGCGTCGCCTACAGGTCCCAGCGGCCGCACAAACTCCTTCAATGGCACGAGCAGCACAAACGGCGACGGCGACGGCAGTGCTGGCGGCATGGGCCGTGCCGGCGGCGGGCGCTCGGCGGGCGGGGCTCTGCCCAGTCGCGGGGGCAGCCGACTGCCGGCGGCGGCTGTGCGGCGGCGGCCACGCGCCAATTCCACTGACTCAGGTAGACATGCCGCTTACACATAGCTGCGTGCGAATGCCATTTCTACGCTACTGTTTAGTTCAGAAGGTGCTCATGGGTACCTCTCCTGCAAGTGAAATTGCCTGGCATCCCGCCGGTCCTGTCCGCCGCCCCACGCCCAAATCAAACAACTTGCAGCGTTGGTACCGCCAGACGGCGGCGGTGGCGGCAGCAGCGGCGACCTGCCAACTGCGGAGGAGGCGATAGCGGCGGCGCTGGAGGCGGTAGCTAGTTTCTCATCCACCACCTCCGCCGGCTCCGCGGGCTCGGGGCCCGGGTCGCGGCGGCGGCCGCCACTGGGAGGCGGCGGAGGCGGCGGAGGCGGCGGCTCCTCGGTGTTGCGGCCGGCATCCCAGCTGCAGGGCACACAGTTCCAAGTGGGTGGTGGGATGCCGGGGTCTGGCAGCTGGATTGTCGCAGCTGGGGCGGTAATAATATGCATACTGTATGGCAACATGTTGAGCGCATGGAAGCCCTCCTTGCCATTCTGTGCATTCCTGGCATCCAGATGCACCTTCTTCTCCCACACGCCCGCGCGCCCCAGCGCACACGTGCCCCTTCACACGCGGCCACACACCAACAAACACACGCCCTCGCACACACTAACACCCACATCCACACAGGCGGTGGTGGACGCACTGCCGCGGTTCGACCCCGTCAAGCTGCCGGGCCGCTACGCTGCCGGCGGCCCGCCGCGGCCGCCCAAGGCTGCCGCCGCCGCCGCGGCGGCGCCGCTGCTCAAGCCGCCGCCCGACGCCGGCACGCTCGAGTACGAGGTCAAGTACCCGCCGCAGCGCGGCGGCGGGCGGGCTGTAGCAGTGCGGCGGGACGGGTCGGCTGTAGCATGCTGGCCCGGCGGCGACATGGCGGTGTCAGTGGATGCAGACTACAGCGCCCCCGTGCCGCTGTACCCAGCCGCCGCCGCTGCTGCTGGCGGTGGCGGCGGAGGTGGCGCGGCGGCAGGCGGGAGGCCTGGGTCCGCGTCGGCAGCAGCACCAGCAGCAGCAACAGCAGGAGGTGGAGGTGGTGGTGATGCAGGTGGTGGCGGAGGTGCTGGTGGGGAGCTGGGAGAGGCCGGCGCGGCGGCGCTGGGGCCCTCATACAAGTTGATGGCGGTGAGTGCAGGGCTGCCGCTTACTTCAGGCGGGGGGGGGGGAGCTGATGTGGGTTGGGGCTCACAGGCTTGAGCTGTGAAGTGGTCCCGTGTGTAGTACCCCCTGCATGCAAGCTTGCACGGCCTGGGGTCACACGTTTGTGCCTGTTTGCGGAGTCTCGAGCCTCCCGCCTTGTGCCCTTCTGACGCACATACATGCACGCACACACAGATGTACCGCGCTGGCGGCGTGGCTGTGTCTTGGGACTCGGCCGGCGGCGGCTTCGTGCAGTACCCCAGCGGCGGCCTCATGCTGATATACAGCCGGAGCACGGGGGCAGGTGCGTGCGCTGCTGCCGCCAACCGCCGGGATACGTGTCTACGTCGATATGCCCTAGTATTTTGGCACACGTTACTTAGGTGCTGCTATGATTTGTGATCCTACTTGTGACGTTGCGCCGCTGGCCCGAACCTTCGGAATGGCGGCAGTCACCCCGTCCGCTAACACACAAACACGAACACACACACACACACACACACACACACACACACACACACATACACACACACACACACACACACACGCAAACATACACACACATGGGGCAACATCGACAAACGCGGAGCTCGGTAACCGGCGTCGGTAATGGTTGGTAACTGCGCGCGTGTATGGCATTGTTCCGTTTTCTCTTTGTTTAACACACACACACACACACACACACACACACACACACACACAAACATACACACACATACACAGGCACATGCTACAGCCCCGCCGGCGACATCACCCGCCGCTGGCGGGACGCGGATGCCACGGGCCCGCTGCCCGCCGGCCCCTGCATCGCGCTGCCCGCGGCGCTGGGCGGCGGCACGTCGCAGCCCTCGCAGGCGCCGCCGCCGCCGCCGCCCGCCTTCATTGACAGCCAGTTGGATCCGCACTTTGGCGTGCGCTTCATCGCCGCCAGCCATTCGCTGGAGCTGTACCTGTGCTGCGAGGGCCTCAGGCACAGGTGTGTACGTGTGTGTGTGTGTGTGTGTGTAAATGTGTGTGTGTGTTCGCTGTCAGGCCTCATACCGCTGCTCTCTGTGGCGCCACAATACGGTGCGTCGTATCTTGCCATGGCACGCCTTCTGTGACGCGCTCTCGTGCCCCTTCCACCGCGCCTTATCCGCGCGCGCGCACACACACACACACACACACACACACACACACACACACCCGCGTGGTACCAGCCTGCATCTAGAGCAGCTTGCGACTCTGCAACCGCCGCCCGCCGCGGCCCCATGCCACCCCGGCCCCGTTAAGGTTGCTTGCCGCACTCGCTCGCCCTCTTCTCCGGGTCGCGTGATACTTAATCGGCGGGCGTTAGACTGCGCGTTAGCTAGGTCGCTTGTTGCACGCCGCCCCACTTGTCGCCTTTGCCATTTGCCTGCCCGTGACACTTCCTCGCTGCCGCCCTTTGCCCTTGCTTCCTCTGTCGCCCGTAGGTGAGCTCGACTATGACCAGCGGGCGGGAATATGGGACTTAGGCGTGCTGGGTAAACGTTGTAGCGCGCCCAGGGCGCGGCGCATACAATGCATATGGGTGCCACTCGGGGTCAGGTCGTTCGTCGATCGCCCGAGAGGGTTACAGGCTTTTCGCGGGTAAGTATGACTACCGGGGTCGACGCGGCAACACGACGCTCGGTATTCGGTAGGTATCCGTAAGTAACTCCAGCGCCGCTTGGGCGGGCTTCGTTTTGTTGTTTTTTTCTAACACACACACACACACACGGCCGCGTCGTTGAGCGGGCTTTCGTTTCGTTTCGTTTTTAAACACACGGCCGCACATCGCCTCACGCACACCCGGCAGGCTGCGGTGTGGCTTCAATGACGGTGCCGCCGGACCGCCCGAGCTCACATGGGAGCCGCCGCCGGGCCGCGGCAGCGCTGGCTCCGGCTCCGGTACACCTCAGGTCGACTCCGAGCCGCCCACACCCGGTGGTAAGTCCGCCAGCAGTCCAATCATCAGCGCGGTAGCCACGGAGGATCTGGCACTGGCGGCGGCAGTGGCGCTGCGGCCGCCGGCGTTCCTCCGCAATCTGGCTAAGCAGGGCGGCGCGGGCACACACAAGCCTGTCGGGGGTGGAGGCGGAGGTGGAGGAGGCGGGGGCGGGGGCGGTGCGGGCACGGCGGCGCTTTCATCGTCGTCGTCTCGTGCGGCGGCGGCTGCGGCTGCTGACGTGGGCATCTCGAGTATAACGGCGAGCCTGCAGGCACTGGACGACGGACTACAGGTAGGGGTGGGCGGACGGGATAAGGGTGAAGCGGGGCGGGGCGGGGCGGGGCGGGGCGGGGCGGGGCGGGGCGGGGCGGGGCGGGGCGGGGCGGGGCGGAGCGAGGCTTGGCGGAGCTGGGGCGCAGCCCGCAGCAGGTCAGGGTGTTGAGCCGGCAGGTGTATGCTGTCAGCGCTGCAGTGGGAGGGTCGGGGTCGGGGTCACTTGCCAGTGCCTACTGTACTGCAACGTGCAGGCTGACTGGTGGACCGGGCTGGGGGCTGAACTGACCTGCTTGCCGCCACCTCACCACGCTCCCGCTGCTCGCCACCTCGCCAGGCCTGGCTCGCACGCGACCTCCGCGGCGAGAAGAGCAGCGGCAGCCTACTGCCTCGCACCGCCAGCGGCACGGCACAGTCCGAGTCGGCGGCGTCCTCGCCCAAGCCCGACTGCAGCGGCGGCGCGGCGGCGCCCCACCGGACCGGGGTCGCTGTCGCCGGCAGCGGGGGCAGCGCCAGTGGCAAGGGTCGGCTTAGAGGCGGCAGCGGCGTGAGCGCGGTGCGGGCGCTGGCAGCTGAGGCGGCTGCGGAGGCGGCGGAGGCGGAGGCGGCGGTGGTGGCGGCGGCGGAGGCGGCGATTGCTGCGTCGTTACAGGACGGACCGTCGGTGCCGCCAGCAGCGGCAGAAGCCGAGGAGACGACGCCAGGCAAGGCTGTTGTCAGTGGCGGCGCCGGCAGCGGCCGCGGCAGCCGGCCGGGCACCAGCAGCAGCAAACAGCCGCCGGCCGCCGTGGTCGCTTCGAGCTCCGGAAACGCAATGAGCGCCGACGGCGAGGCGGCCGCAGCGCCAGGTTCAGGGAAGGGCGCCAATGGCGGCGACGCTGAGGCCAGTGGGGGCGGCGGCGGCGGTCTGGACGAGGGTGTGGCTGCGACGCTGGCGGCGGCACGGCAGCTCGCGGCGGCAAGCCTGGCGGCGGCGATGGCTGCGACGAGCGCCGCCGCGGCCATAGGTGGCGGGCCGCCGCCAGAGGGCGAGGGGTAGTGGTAGCGAGTGCGGTAGGCTGAGGCTGGTGGGGCCGCGTACGGTAGTGTTTCGTAAGGGGTGCGACACGAAGCACGATTGCGGGGTGACTGTTGTAGCTGTGGCGCGGGCGGTTGTATGGATGGATGGAGACATGAAACGACTGCTGCTGGGACTCACAGCTTGCGCTAGCCTTTGGACTGACACTACTTTCGTGCGTTTGAGCTAGAGTACTCACATGTAACTTGTTTACAGTGTTGTATTGACGGCATTCCAGCAACGCAGTCGTACGTGCACAAGCTTCTTGCTGGCATTCGCTACTAGCTCTCGCAGACTTGTACAACGCTACAACGTTTTCATTGCCGCATAGTTCGCCGCCATCGTTCAATACAATACACAACAGCCCAGCACTGTCGGGCCCATCGGCCGACAACAACTTCACAATGCCACCTGTCCACAGGATCCCCCCCATCAATGTCCAATAGTCCAAGAATAAAGCAGTGTTTAGGCCACGTCACCATCTGGTCACTCGCACTGTCACCACCTCGGCGCGCCTAGTCAGCGGCTGACGCTGCGTTTGGCCATCCGCGTCGCACCCCTTCAGCAACTCGTCACACCGCAACATTCACAGCCCCCCCAGTAGAGCACCGCATCGCGCCATCCAGCGCGCCCCCTACTCCGACTGCACGCTACAGCAACTTGCCGCCGTTCTCCACCCTGACGCCCCCAGCTTTGTTGGCTGCCCGTGCGCCCCATCCGCCCGGTTCCTCCGCCGCCTCCTGGCAGCCCCGTGCGAGCTGCAGTGTTGCCCGCTTGCCAGCCGCCAAATAACCCCAGCCGGCATTGGCGCGGGAGGCACAGCCCTCCGCCACCTCCAGCGCGCCACCGTCCTTTGCCAGGAAGCCCGCAGCCCCGCGGTTGCCGCGCGCGGCGCTGCCCGGGCCGGCGGTGAGGGTGCAGCCGCCGTCCTCGCAACAGAAGCCCGCGCCGCCGTTGCGTTCTGCCACGCAGCCGCCTGCAGCAGCAGTTTGGGACATCGCAAAGCGTTGATGGTGTTACAAGGTAGCATTGATATGTTGGTGATATGGCCAGAGGCACAGGCAGCGGCGTGGCCCATCCAAGTGCCCGGTTCAGCACATATCCCCGGCGGCACTCACCGGCGGAGGCGTCAAGCACTCCTGCCTCATAGTCGGTCCTGCCTGCCTGCCGGGAAGCCGTGAAGCCGTCTTGCTCGTTAGCTACAGCTCGGCTGCAGCCAGGAAAATGGATGGAGCATATGAGGAGTGGACACGCCTAAGCATGCGAGACTTTTGGATCACACGTGCCAGAATGTATGCATCTCATCCAAACATTGGGTGCGCTGCCCGACACTGCACATGACATGCCACATGCGACCCACCATCCGGCCCCCAGCCGCAGCTTGGCGCCGGCCGCGCAAAAGCCCTCCTGCGTGTTGCGCTCGGCCACACAGCCGTCGCCGGCGTCCAGGCGCGCACGGGCCGAGGCGAGGAAGCCGGAGTTGGCTGCGGCCAGGTGGCAACGGGCAGCAGGCAGCGGGCAGCGGGTGCAGCAGGCAGCATGTACAGTGCGTGCGCAGCGGTACCTTGCACGTCAGAGCTCAAGAGCCGTTCTACGACCTATCGGATTCACACACCAATCAAGGCACACAGCTAATGCACAGACGCCAAGTACAAGGTGCAAACGTGCGAGAGCATGTGATTGAGTGACGCGCCGCATACCGTTGCGCTCTGCCCGGCAGCGCGGCCCTGCCTGCGTGCGGGCGCCCAGCCCCTGCGCCGCAAAGCCGCTGTGCCGGTTGCCAACCGCCACGCAGCCAGCCTCCGCTGCCACCTCGCCCCCATCCAAGGCGATGAAACCGGCGTCATTGCCCTCCGACCGCGCGCCGCCGCCGACCTCGATCACGCTGCCCAGCACATGGCTGACGAAGCCGCTGCCCTCGTTGCGGGCCGCAACTGCATCAGGGCCGAGGCGGATGAGACCGCGGTGCTCGGCGATAAAGCCGGCGGAGCCGTTGCACTCGGCCACACAGCCCGCCGCCGCCAGGATTTCGCTGCCGGACAGGGCGGCTTGAAAGCCTGCAGTCAAGAGCGTGTGGGCAAGCCATGTTGAGGGGCGCGCGAAGTTGCTGTATCGAGCTGGTTCCAGCTCGAGGTAACCTGCATCAACGTCTGCAGCAACCATTCCACACGCCCAGAGCTTCACTTGCAGAGAAGGCAACGCGGCAGCCCAGGCCCCTACCTCGCGTCTTGTTGCGCAGGGCTCTGCAGCCGCCGCCCAGCTCTAACGTGCCTCCACCCATGGCCATGAAGCCTGCCCCCGCCGTCGCCGCCTCTGCGCGGCAGCCCGGCCCGGCCACCAGACGCGACCCCGGCCCGCTGGCCACGAAGCCGGCCAGGCCTGTGGAGCGCAGCGCGAGGCAGCCGCCGCCCGCCCCCAGCTCGCCGCCCTCCACAGCCGCAAAGCCTGTTTGAGCAGCGCAGCAGGCGCAAGGTGACGATGCGGTCGCATAAGGAACAGATCAGTGACGGCTGCGGTACGGCCGCTTGGGCGTACGAGCTTCGCAAGCAACCACGTTTGCAGGGATATCTTACCGCGGCATGCAACGATTGCAAGTACTCCTGCCGTCGCCACTTACCCTCGCCGTCGCCCAGGGAGACGCAGTGCTCGCCTAGCAGCAGCCGAGAACCCTTCTTACACGCCGCAAAGCCACGGAGGGCGTTGCTTAGCGCCAGGCACTGTCCGGAGCTTTCAAGTGCTGCCCACATATCGCGCCACACCTCAGGACCAGGCTGCATAGCGGGCCCGCTTCCGCCGGTCGCGTCAACACATGCGCGCTCCAAGTCGTTGCAGATGGCGATGAGCGCGGCTTTGCTGCTGCCTGCTGTTGCCGCTGGCTGGGATGCGGTAAGCTTGCTGCACACAAGCCCCATAAAGGCGCCGAAGGCGGCTGCGAAGCCTGAGCGGCAGGGCAAGCCAGGTAGGGGCACCGCGCAGCAGGAGCAAACGTAGCAAGCCAGTCAACCGAGCTGTGGATTAGGGCGTTGACCAAGGTTGGAAAAGCGGGAGCCCGGGTGCACTGGCAAAAAACCACAAGACACCGGAAACTGTAAAATGCGGTGTATGTGTAACGAACAAAAACACAACCAACAACAAGAGCATAAGAACTCACCCGAGTCGTTGCGGTGCGCGATGCAGCCGGGTTGCACGGTCATGGATGAGCCTGCGTCCTCAGACCAGTAGCCGCACACGTCATTGCCGTACGCCGCACAGCGGCGCACCGCCGCCGCCGCACCTTCCGTAACCGCGAACCCGGACGCGGCACAGCCAGACGCCACACACTCCACCGCCACCAGCTTGACGCCCGCGCCGCAGCCGAGCAGCCCGTCACGGCCCGCGTCGCGGACCACGCATTGCCGCAGCTCCGCGGCTGCACCTCCACGCACCAGCACACACGAGCACGTCGCGCGGCTGCCGAGCTGTATAGCTGACAGCCCCGACGCCGCGCGGCCCTTCTTTCCGGCCTTAGCTCGCTTGGATGCTGATGCGCCGGCGGCACCGTCAGCCCAGTCCGCCGCCTCCGACTTGGCCAGCAACTCCAGCCGGCACCGCTCCATGCGTATGCTGCTGCCTGACCCCGACACCTCCAATAGCCCCGCCTCGGCCGCCTTGCTCGCCGGCTCGTAGCCGGGGCCGCAGATGGCCAGGTCCTCGAACGCCACCCCCGCCGCCTCCACCAGCAGCCGCCCAAAGCCCGTCAGGCGCAACGCACCGTTCCTGAGAGTCAAGCCAGGCGTGGTGAAGAGAAGCACCGGCGGCGGTGGCGCCGGCGGCACCGCCGCCGCCGCCTTGGTGGCAGGCGTCGGCGGCGCCTCCACCCTGCTTCCCGCCAGGTCTACGACCACTCGGTACCCAGCGCCGGCACGGGACGCGGCGGTGACGGCGGCCGCCAGCTCCGACCAGGTGCGCACCTCCCACAAGACTTCCAGCTCTTGCCTCTGCTCCTCAGCAGCGGCGGCTGCGGCGGCTGCCGCGGCGGCTGCGGCGGCACTGACAGGTCCAACGCCGTCAGCTCCCGCAGGCGGCGAGCCAGCCGCCACGACAGCCGCAGCCACCGCAGCCGCTGCCACCGCGGCGCCTGCCGCCGCCAGTGGCGACAACGACTGGCTGGGAGCCCCGCTGCGGCGGCGGGTCGGGATGCGTGCACCAAAGGGCGACGCCCTCCCTCCCGGAATGCCCGCCGCCGCCGCCGCCGCCGCTGCATCCATTGGCTCACCTCCGGTGCTGTCGTCAGCGCGGGCCTCGCCAGCACACACATTGGCAAAGGCTGTAGCAGCTCTGCCGCCGTCATCAACAGCAGCCTGAGCTACAGCCGCCACCACGCCGTCCGCCTCCTCCGCATCGCCATCGCCGCCATCGGCGTCGCCGCCGCCATCGGCGGCACTGCCCCCCGCTTCGTCATTGCCGTCAATCCGCGCGCCGCTGCTCTTGCCCGGGTTCTCCCAGAAGCGCAGCGGACTCTGCGGCGCCAGCCCTGCCGCCGTCCGCCGCTGGGCACCGGGGCCCTTTGCGGCTGCCGGCTGCGGCCGCCGCGTCCGCACCGTCCTCCGCGACTGCCGCGCCTGCGCCACTTCGGCCGCTGCGGGTGCTGCAGCCGGCCGTGCCGCAGACGCTGCGTCTTCAGCTGCTGTTGCCGGTGCAGCTACCGCTGCCTCTGTCGCAGCCGCGTCCTGCATTGCCATTGCCGCTGGCTGCGCCTGCGCTGCCCTTACAGCTACCTTTGCCGCTGCCAACGCCTTCGCTGCCCTTACAGCTACCTTTGCCGCTGCCTGCACCTGCGCCTTTGCTGCCGCTACCGCTGCCTCTGTCGCAGCCGCGTCCTCCATTGCCATTGCCGTTTCCTGCGCGGCCTCCGCTGCAAATGGTGTCCGTCGTGCAGACCGCCGCCCCCCGGGTGGTGCAGCTGCTGCCGCTGGCGGCTGCTCTGACCCTGCGGCGGCGGCGCCGCCGCCGGTTGGGGCAGCAGCTTCCTGCGGCGGTTCCGTTTGTAGCGCCGGCTCAGGAAGAGGCGCATAAGGCTGTGCCTCCAGCGGCGGCTGCGGATGCAGCTGCTCACCCAGTTGCATTTGCACTGTCGCCTGCGCCTGCTCCTGCTCCGTTGGCAGCTGCTCCTGCTGCTGCGCCAGCGACGGCTGAGTCGCATCACCTGCAACCGGTGCGAGCGCGACGCCTCCCGCATCCGAAGCGGGATCGCCGTCCGCTGCTGCCGCTTCAGTCGCTTCTGCGGGTGCTTGCACTGCTGATGCCGCCAATGCTACTGCTGCTGCTGCTGCTGGTGGTGGTGCCGCTGGTGCCGCTGCCGCTGTCGCCGGTGCCGCTGCCGCCGCTGCTGCTGCAGCTGGTGCTGCAGCCGCCGCTGCCTGACTCCGAGCGGTGCGTCGGAGCATGCCTTTGGTCACCATGCGCCCGCGCGGCGCCCGGCGTGTCACCGCAGCTCCACCCCCCGTGCTGGGTCTACCTGCGTCCGCCACCCCAGCGGGCTTGCCAACCTCGGTTACTGCCGCTGCCGCAGTCCCCGCGACCGCCTCGCTGCCAGCTGCCGCTGTCGGTCCCGCCGGTGCTGCCTCAGCCTCAGCTGCCTCGGCTACCGCAGCCGCAGCCGCCACCACAGCTGTAGGCGCCTTGGGCTGGCCTCCTAGCAGCGCCGACTGCATCGAAGCGGAAAGCATAATCGCAGCCTTGCTGGCCACACCGCTCACTGACGCTACTGCCGCAGCCAGTGATCCAGCCGCGGGTGCCACAGCCGCGGTTGCTACAGCTGCAGCGGGCACGGGAGCCGCAGCAGTAGCGGCAGGCGCCGCAGCGGCGGCAGTGACCTCCGAGGCGGCTGCATCGGCACTCGGCACGTGCTCGGGGTCAGACGCACGACCGGCGGCGGCGGCGGCGGCGACTACAGGCGGCGGCGCGGCAGTTGCTGCCGGTGCCGCGCCTGCTACTGCTGCCGCCGCCTGGGTAGCCTCCCTGCTCTCCACACTGCTTTGGGCCCCCTGTTGCTTCTCGCCGTCTTCCTCCGCAGCGCCGGCCATAACAGGATCCAGGGCCGCCGCCACCGCCGCCCCCTCGGGCGCCGCCACTGCCACCGCCGCCTCGGGCGCGGCCACCGCCTCGGGCGCCGCCGCCGCCGCTGTTTCCTCGCCCTTGGCCGGACCCCCTGTAGGCGCCGGAGACGACCGCTCCGCTGTGCTGCGGGTGCGGCGCCCAGACACGGGCGACTGCAGGGTGGCGGCAGCGGCGGCCGCGCCCCTGCCCCTCCGTAGGGCCGGGCGCCGCTGCTGTCCCTCCTGCTCCTGCTGCTCTCGCTCCTCCTCCCTTTCCGATTCCGGCTTCGCCCTCTCCAGCTGCTGCTGCTCCTGCTGCTGCTGGTCCTCCCGCTCTTCCTGCTGCTCCTGCCGCCCTTGTCCCTGCTCCTCCTGCTCCTCCTGCGCCTGCTGCGGCTGTTGCTCCTCCTGCGTCTGCTGCGTCTGCTGAGGCTGCTGCTCCTGCGGCTGCAGCTGCTGCGTCGCCACTGCTTCCTCCTGCGCGGCTGGCTGCGTGGCTGATGCGCCACCAGCCACCACCACAGGCGGCTCTGCAGCAACCCCGCCCAAGCCCGGGCCCTCGCCTGCGCCTGCGCCCGCGCCCGCGCCCGCGCCTGCAGCCGGACCTGGCACCGGGACCGGTGCCGGCCGAGGCGCGGAGCGCCCCGATGCGCGAGCGGGGTGAGGGTACTTGCCGCGCGGCTGGGCCTTGGGCAGCACGGGCACAGGCTCATCCGCCCTGGCGGCCGCCGTCGCATCGGGGGCGGCGGCCTCCACCGCCGCCGGCGCCGCCGTCGGCTGTAGCTCCTGAACCACTGGGCTTGTGCTACTGCCACCGCCGGCCGCCGGGCATTGCTGTTGTTGTGACAGCGCCTGCTGCTCGTTCGTGTGGCCTGCCCGGCGGCCGCTGGCGCGCCCACCCGCCGGCGGCGGCGCAGCAGCCGCCGCTGCGGCCGCAACCGCCGGGAGCGCCATCGCCGCCGTCGCCACGGTGCCCGCCGCCGCCTCCGGAACCTTGGCCGCTTTACTGCGTGTGTCGCGGCGCTTGGCAGCCTCCTCAGTCGCCGCTTGTGCTGCACGTACCGCCGCCACGGCTGCCGACTGAGCCCGTGTGTGCCGCACGGCTGCCTCCGCACCTTCTGCGCCCGAGCTCGCCGCCGCACCGATTTCGGCCGGAGCCGTCCCAGCGCCGGTGCCTGCCTGCTGCCGGTCTTCACGCTCCCCTCCTGGAACGGCTGTGGTTGCAGTGGCAGCAACAGGTGCTGCAGATGCTGCTACTGCACGCTCACCATTGCCATCAGCACTTGCACTGCTGGGATTCTCGCTGCTGGGGCCCGCAGTAGCGGTTGGTGCCCCCGGGCCGGCATTCACGTGCACGGCTGGCGCGTCTGCCGCGGTCGCCGCCTCTGCAGCTGCTAGCACGGCGTCTGCGACGGGTGCCGCCGCTGCGGCGGGCGCAGTGCTGGCAGCCGGCACCGCGTCTGCAGCGGCGGGAATGGTGGCGGTCGCGCCCGTCCGTGTGCGCTTTGAGCCGCGGGTGCGGTGCAGAGATGCGTCTTCACTGCCGGCAGCGGCAGGGGCCGCGGCTACAGCCGCCACCGCCTTCTCTGCTGCTGTCGCGGGTGCTGGTGCGGGTGCGGGCGCCGGTGCTGATGCGGGTGCCAGTGCCGATGCGGGTGCTTGTGCTGGTGCAGGTGCAGGTGCTGGTGCGGGTGTTTCGGTATTGTCGGCG
Organism: Chlamydomonas reinhardtii; assembly: GCF_000002595.2. Taxonomy (NCBI): domain Eukaryota; kingdom Viridiplantae; phylum Chlorophyta; class Chlorophyceae; order Chlamydomonadales; family Chlamydomonadaceae; genus Chlamydomonas; species Chlamydomonas reinhardtii. The sequence goes on along the minus strand of NC_057016.1, from coordinate 4,695,697 downwards.
GCATCCGGGGCCGCAGTGACACCCGGTCCCCGTCCTTGCGTTTGAATCTGCTGCTCCTTGCCGCCATTTACAAGCGCCGCATCCGGCGCGGCCGAGGCTGCGGTCGGCGCAACTCCAGGGCTCGACTGTTCTGCCTCCAGAGCCACCGCCTTGGCTTCTCCGGGTCCCGCCGCAACGGCTGTAGCGCTGGGTGCGGCGGCTGTAGCTGCAGGGACAGCAGCGGCTCCGCCGCCCCCTGTAACCGCCGGCCCCACTCCCTCGCTGACCTCCTGTGTCGCACCGCTGTCATGTGACTGCCCGGTCGCCGCCGCCGCTGTGCTGCCGGTCCCACCGCCACCACCACCACCACCATCACCATCACCACCACCGCCGCTGCCGCCACCACCGCCGGCGCCTGCATGTTCGCTGCCCCCGACGGCGCCGCGCCGGCGTTGTGCCGCCACCACCACCGCCGCTGCTGCTGCTGCCGCAGAGGCGGAGCCTGACAACGTCCGCAGTCCCGAGCTACCACTGGCAGTAGCACCGCCGCCGCCGCCACCGCTGCCGCCGCCTGCTGCCACCGCACCTGCAAGCGCTGCAGCCGCGGCCGCAGCGCTGATGCCGCCGCGCACTAGCAGGCGGCGCGGCAGCGCTGTGCCGGCGGCGGCGCCGCGCGCCCCGTTAGCCGCCGCCGCGCGCGCCGCCAAGCTCTGATGCGGCCGGACGGCGCCACTGACAACCGCAGTGTTGGCAGTAGCACCACTGGCGGGTACGGCGGCGGCGGCGACGGCTGCATGTGGCGGCAGAGTCACGGTGTGCCGTGCCGGCTCACCCGCCAGCGTCGCCGCCGCCGCCGCCGCCGCAATGGCGTGAGTGGAAGCCACTGGGCGCGGCGGCAACGCGATCGTGTGCACGGCGGCTGAGGCGGCCGCGGCGGTTGAAGTAGCGCGAGCTCGCGTGGCCGCTGCGGCGGGGGCAGTGACGGCCGCGGCAGTAGCATGTCCACCGGGGGATGCTGCAGCCGCCGCCTGGCCATGTGCCACGCTCTCATCGAGGCGCGGCTGCTTCCGGGGCCGGCCACGTTGCCGCTTGGGGCTTGCGCTGCCATGGGTCGGGATCCCACCCGCTGCGGCGGCCAATGCAGCCATGGTACCGGTTACAGCTGCTACAGCTGCGGGAGAAAGCGGAGCGGCAAGACGTGTCCGCGTAGGTGTGTCCCCGCCGGGTGGCACAGCGGCAATAACAGCTCCACCGCTCTCGGCGGCGCCGGCAGCAGTGGCGCCCGCACCGCGCTTGCGAGTGCCCTGCTTCGCTTGCTCCGTCAGCGCTGCTTCAGCCGCTGCTGCTGCCGCGCGCGACGAGTGCCGGGCCGCCGCCTGCGGTGCCGCGCCGCCCGCGGCCGCCGTAAGCCCATCTGCACTCGCCCCTGTGTCGCCAGCTGCAGCAGCTGCCACGGCCGCTTCGCCGCTAGCTGCTGCCGCCCCAGCCCCGACAAGTGCGGCGGCCGGCCAAGCCCTGGTCTGCTGCTGCTGCTGACCCTGCGACTGCTGCTGCTGCTGCGGCTGCTGCTGCGGCTGAGCCGGTGCCCGTGCCGGAGCATGTGGAGTCAGCCGCTCCGAAGCTCGGCTGCTGCCTGCCGCCGCAGAGGGCCCGCCGTCCGCACCTGCTACTGCCGGCGTGTCCGCACCTGCTACTGCCGGCTCCGTCACCGGCAGGTCGAGGTGGCTGCGAAGTCGGCTGCCCCTGGCGCTGACTGCTCCGTGGGCGTTGCGCCGCGCCCGATGCTGCTTCTGTTGCTGCTGCTGCTGTTGATGTTCGTCGCGTCCCCTCTCTTGCTGACCCTGCTGCTCCGCTAGCGCCTGCGCCTGCGATTGCCCTTGCAGCTGTGCCTCTAAAATGGTAGCCGCTGGCCCGTCCCTGCCTCCTCCACCTCCTCCCACTCCCTGAGCGGGTGGTGGGGCTGCACCCAGTACCGGCGCTGGCGCCGCCGCATCCGCCGCCGCCGCGTGTGCGGCCTCTGCAACCGCGGCGGCATCCGCTCCCACTGTGTGACCCTCTGGCTGCTGCTGTTGCTGCTGTTGCTGATGCTGATGCTGGAAGGGCTGCGGCTCCAAATCCTCTCGTTGCCGCTGCTGCAGCTTCTGCTGACCCTCCTGCTGAGCCCGCCCGGGCCCCGCCCCCTGGGCCTGCTGCTGCTGCTGCTGGTGCACTGGCTCCGCCGCTTGGGGCCGCTCTGCGACCGGCAGGGCTCCCTCCTGGTGCAGCGCTGCCGTACCCCGTGCCGGTGCAGCAGCAGTAGCCGCACCATCTCCTGGCGCATGCTCCACAGCAGCCGCATCTATGCCTTCTGCTGCTGCTGCTACAGCCGCATCTTCTTCTTCTGCTGCTGCTGCTGCTGCTGCTAGAGCCGCCGCCTCCTGCGGCTCCGCAGGCTCTGGCGGTGCCACTGATGGCGGCGATGCGGCTGCCTCTGGCACCGCCGCCGCTGCCCCATCTACAACAGCACTGCCACCGGCCCTGCTACTGCCACCGGCCCTGCTACTGCCACCAGCACTGCTACTGCCACCGGCACTGCCACCGGCGCCTGTGCCAGCCGCGACAGCCGCGGGAGCCGCTGCGGCACCAGCTGCTACCGCCCCGGTAGCCGCAGTGACGGCTGCGATTGCGGCTGCAGCTGTTGCGGTGGAGGGGAGGCGGCGCGACGCACGCCATGCCGCCGCAATGCCCGGCGCCGGTCCGTCCACCCGCTCCGCCTTCACCGCGGCCGTGGCGGCGGCGACGGCGGTGGGCGCTGCGGCGGCCGAAGGAGCCACAGCTGTGGCGGCCGCCCGGACGATGCCGTCGGCGCCCTGACCAGCTGCAGCTGCAGTGGTTGTGACCGCAGTGGCTGTGACCGCTGCTGGTGCAGTCCTGGGGCGTGTTGTGGCTGGCGGCCGGGCGCCGGCGGCGGCACCAGCCGCAGCAACTGCGTGGACTGGGGTTGGCAGCGGCAGTGGCGCACTGCCTGGTTCAGGAGGCGCATGCAGACCCGCCGGATCCCCCGCTCCCGCGGGTGCTGGTGCCCGTATGGGAGCTGGTGCCGGTGCCACTGCCGCCGGTGCCGCCGGACCTGGCACCGCTGCAACTGCAGCCCCAGCTGCTGCCGCAGGAGCTGCGGCGGCGTGCACCGGCGCGGCGCCAGGTGCGGGAGAGCCTGGAGCGACAGCCGGCATCGCGGCAGGCAGCGGGGGCTGGGCGTGAGCCCGGGCTGCCGCCGGCACTGCACCGGCGGCGGTGGCGGCAGCCGCTGAGCCTGCCGCAACAAGGTTCTCTGGAGCGGCGCCCGCAGCGCCGACAGCGCTCGCCGCCTGGGGCGGGGCGGCACCGACGCGCGCCCGCTTGGCCGGCTGCACGCTGACGTGGTCCCAGAACTGCGACTGGATGAGGCGCTTGAGCGCGAGGCAGGGCACCAGCTGCTGCGGCGTCAGCGGCAGGCCTGTGTGCGGGGGCGGGGGCAGGGGGAGTTGGGTACTGGGGGGTGTGGGCCGTGCCACTTGCACGCGCTAGAAATCCACGTGGCGTTTTTGGCATGCTGAGCTGGCTGTCGCACCCTTGCATGCGCTTGCATCCTACAAGTGCGCAGTAGGGGCCACCATGGCATCCCGGGGAAAGGTTGGTGCGCTACCTGTGAAAGGGCTACAGCCCGACTCCGCAAGGTGCTCCTCAAGCGCAGCTCGCTCACAGGTGTTTTCTGGACTGGTGGGATCTATCACAGGGTCGCACATCACTTTCATGGTCATCGCGCAAAGGAACTCCGGTTCGATGCGATGCCGGGACTGTAAGTTCTGTGGGAACACAACTCGCTCGGGAGCTGTCACCTGCCCACTCTGCCAGCTCATTGTTCCTAATTAGCTAGGTCGACCTTTCAAGGCATGTTCTGGCGGGAAGATTGATGTCCGTCAAGCTGTGCAAATTATCATACTACCAACTCGGGTGGTTTGTCGCCATGCAGACATATAAACATTAAGTTGAAATAATACTGGTGCGATCTCATCCAGCACGTGAACACTGTGTGCACAAAACCCACGGCAGCTTCCACGGCCCATGGCACGACTTGGCGCTTTACATCTCTAGGAGCCCTAGACAGCTTACGGCCTGATTTGTCATGCATAAATCCCTACCTCCCTCTTCTCTGCTCCGGACAGCAAGACCGCTCTCCCCCTGCAACGGTCCGCACTGGCTTGTCGGACAGATGTCTTTCCGCCTCCCGCGTCAAGAACCGTGCCTACCCAATCAACCGGTGGCACCAACGGTCCAACGAACGTCTGCACGAATAACCCCTCCTATTTTCCAACTGTATTATCGAGCGCGCACAGCCCCACATTGACGTTCCCAACCTGCAGCAATCAAACTTCGTACAATACTTCCCTCCAGCAACTGATACAATGACTATCAACGCAGTAAGGATGCCCTTGCCCAGCCCCATCCTCCTAAGCGAACGTCACATGGGGGGCGGGTTATGCGCATTCGGTGGTACATGGAATCCGTCTCACTACGGCTCTGGTTCAGTCCCGCAGAGTCCCAAACTGCGTTCCATTGCACCAAACTGCCTACGGCCTGTAGTATTGCGGCCAGTCTCTCTAAAATACCGGTACCGTATGCGTAACTCCAGCCCTCAGTACGATAACCTAACGTGCCGGCGACAACTTCAGACCCCGACAGCCAGGCGGGGTACAATGCCACATTGCCACCTACACGCAATCTACAGCAGCTTACCGCCGTTCTCCTCCTTGACGGCCCCTAACCTGTTGGGCGCCTCCTGGTCCTCCCCACCTGGCGCCTCCGCGGCCTCCTGGCAGCCCTGCGCGAGCCGCATGGTCGACGCCTTGCCGGTCGCCAAGTAACCCCAGCCGGCATTGGCGCGGGAAGCACAGCCCTCCGCCACCTGCAGCGCGCCACCGTCCTCTGCCAGGAAGCCCGCAGCCCCGCGGTTGCCGCGCGCGGCACTGCCCGGGCCGGCGGTGAGGGTGCAGCCGCCGTCCTCGCAACAGAAGCCCGCGCCGCCGTTGCGTTCTGCCACGCAGCCGCCTGAAAATATAAATTGAAGGTGCAGCGAAGCGTCACGTAATAGTGCGTGGCGAGTGCAGCCACACACCTGCATAGACACATGCGGCGGTCGCACCCAAGCGCTTGGTATGGCACGCAAACCCCAGCACACCTGCGGAGGCGTCGAGTACCCCTGCCTCAGAGTCGGGCTTGCCCCCCTGCTTCGAAGCCGCAAAGCCGTCTTGCTCGTTGGCCACAGCTCGGCTGCGGGCAGGTGAGTGGGCGGGGATGCTGGAGCAAGAGGGCATGCCAGATGCACCTGTGCTGGAGTGACGTCTTCTGGCGAACAAGACATCACATACGCTGCCTGAGACGTAGGTGTAACTTAAACTGCATGCGACCCACCATCCGGCCCCCAGCTGAAGCGTTGCGCCGGCCGCGCAAAAGCCCTCATGCATGTTGCGCTCCGCCAAACAGCGCTCGCCGGCGTCCAGGCGCGCACGGGCGATAGCAAGGAACCCGGACTCGCCTGGTCGCACAGCACAACAACAAGTTAAGTTAGCAGACAAAAAGGAGCAGCCTGGATAGCCGTCGCAGTTATTATCACAGCCCCAGCTTGCTGTAGAAGCAAGCACAATACGGCGGGCAACCAGCCACGCACCAGCAAATGCTACAACGAAGCCAACAGGCGGCTACCCGACCCGCTCACCGTTGCCGTCAGCGCGGCAGTGCGGCCCTGCCTCCAGGAGCGAGCCCGCATCCTCCGCACGGAAGCCACTGTGCCGGTTGTCAGCCGCCACGCACACCGCACCCGCCTTCAACTCGCCGCCCTCAAGGGCCAAGTAGCCGTCCATGTTGCCCGCCGAGCGCGCGCCGTCGCCCACACGCAGGCTGGCTCCGGCGCCCAGTGCCTCAAAGCCGGCGGAGGCGTTGCGCTCTGAGGCGGCCCCCGGACCGAGGCGCATGGAGCCGCGGTGCTCCGCCACAAAGCCCTCTGCGCCGTTGTCTTGCGCGACGCACCCGGATCCCGCGGTGAGACAGCTCCTATGCTGATCGGCTTCAAAGCCTGCGCATGCGTGCGTGTGCGGTACGGTGCGGCACAGCAAACATGCAGTGCAGGGGGTGCGGGATGTGTGTGTGGGGGGGCGCCGAGTGAGGGCATCCAACGAAATGGGGTGTGGAAGGAGCTGGCTGGCAGCCGTGTGGCAGATGCGTGCCCGCACCGCATGTAAAGCCGCGCGTCGACCGAATACGGCACTGACACCAGCGCACTGCCCCAGGGGTAAGGCCGACCTTGCAAACAGCTGCTGCTGCTACGCAACACGCCCCGCCTCTCCCTGCGCGCCCACCTCGCCGCTTGTTACGCAGGGCTCTGCAGTCGTCGCCCAGCTCCACTCTCCCGCCGCCAATCGCTGTGTAGCCCGCCCCCTCCGTCGTCGCCTCCGCGCGGCAGCCTGGCCCCGCCATCAGCCGCGACCCCGGCCCGCTGGCCACAAACCCGGCCAGGCCTGTGGAGCGCAGCGCGAGGCAGCCGCCGCCCGCCTCCAGCTTGCCGCCCTCCACAGCCGCAAAGCCTGTCCGGAGGTGCAATCAAAAGGTGGCAGGTGTGCGGTCATAGCTGTGCCTGGTCGTGTGTGGTCGTGGTATGGTCGTGTGTCTGCCGTGCTGTGGCCTAGGCGTGCCCCTGACATGTGCCATGCGCCGTGCGGCGTACTTTGCTCCAGTCCCCGTGTCCCTGGCTACGCCTTTCCTTCTTAAATTTTTATGAATGTAATCCCCGCCGCCCCCCCCCCCGCACGCCAAACCCACCATCGCCGTTGGCCAGGGAGATGCAGCCTGTGCCCACAAGCAGCACCGAGCCCTTCCTGCACGCCGCGTAGCCGTGCTCGGCGTTGTCCAGCGCAAGGCAGGCGCCCACTTTGACGAGTGCCGTCTGCAGCTTAGCCCACTGCGCGTCATGTGCGGCTCGGTCCGTGGCGACCGAGCGGTCCTGCAGCAAGCGGGAGGCTGACTGCGCGATGCGCGCAGCAGACTGCGCCGCCGCCTCCGCAGCTGCAGTACTGCTGGTGTTGGCTGCGGCGGTGGCGGCGGTGGCGGCGGCGGCGTTGCTGGGCCCGGCTCCATCCGAGCTGGTGGCGGTGGCGTGCTGCGACTGCGGCTTCGGCTTCGGCTGCTTGCCGACCCGAGTGAAGCCGCCGCAGATAGCTGCAAAGCCTGTAGCGCGCAGGTGCAGGCCGAGCGAATGTCGGTGCCGTGTCCTTGCCCGAAGGTGAGAAAAAGAAGAGGTTGCTTGAACACATGCAGGCGCTGCCGCCACACATTGGCGTCTCTAATGACACCAAACCGAAAGTGCTGCCAGCTGCCTTCCCTGCCACACGCCCGCCTACCACACGCCCGGCTTCGCCCCGCTTGTGGATGCTCACCTACGCCATTGCCGCGTGCGATGCAGCCGGGCTGGACCTTCATGGCTGAGCCCGCGTCCTCCGAGCAAAAGCCAAAGTACTTGTTGCCTGTGGCCAGGCAGCGTCGCGCCTCCGCCGCCGCGCCCTCCGTGACCGCGAATCCAGACGACGCGCAGCGGGTTGCTCTGCACTCCACCGCCACCAGCTTGACGCCCGCGCCGCTACCGAGCAGCCCGTCACGGCCCGCGTCTTGGAACACGCACTGCCGCAGCTCCGCGGCTGCGCCGCCACGCACCAGCACACACGAGCACGCCGCGCGGCTGCCGGGCAGTGGCGGCGGCAGGGGCGCCAGAGCCGCCGGCAGCGTGCCTTGCTTGCCCCCCCTGGCTCCCCCCTTGCTTGCACTGCCTGCCCTGCCGGCGCCGGCACGGCCACCGCTACCACTCCCACCACTGGCGCCGGCACCAGTGCCGCCGCCACCACTGCCACGGGCATTGCCGCCAGCACCTCTGCCCATGCCGCCAGCACCACCACCACTGCCGCCACCGCCGCCGCCGCCGCCAGCAGCTCCGTGGGCCGGCGGCATCTGCAGGATTTGGTACTCGCATCGGTCCATACCAATGCTGCTGCCCGCCGCGCACACTTCCACAAGGCCCGCCTCGCACTTGACGTGCAATGGCTGGTAGCCGGGGCCGCAGATGGCCAGGTCCTCGAACGCCACCCCCGCCGCCTCCACCAGCAGCCGCCCACCAGGCGGCAGGCGCAGGCCGCCGTTGCGCAGCGTCAGGGCGGGCGCCCTGATGTGCAGCACTGGCGGCGGAGGCGGCGGCCCGGACCACGGCATGCGTGGGCCGGGCGCCTCCAGGACCGCGCCGCCCAGGTCGATGACTACCCTCCTGACACCCGCCCCTGCCGCTGCACCTGCGCCTTCCGCACCTGCCCCCGGTGTCGCTGCGGCCACCTGCGCGACCAGCTCTGCCCAGGACCTGGGGCGCGACGTGGCAGGAGGCAGCGCCCCAGCGGCCCCCGCGGCGCCGCCCGCAGCCGCATGGCCGCCCGCAGCAGCGCTGCCGGCGCCACCCTGTGTTCTAGCGCCGGTCCCCGCCGCACCCGCACCTGCGGTCTCCCCAGTCTCCCGCCGCTGCGTGCCGGTAGCAGCGCCGGCGGCCGCTGGCGCCGCTGGCGCCGCTTGTGCCTGTGCCTGAGCTGGTGCTGGTGCTGGCGGCGTCCTGGCGGCGCCTACCGGCGCAGCGGCACCAGACCTCCGGCCCGACGCCGGCGAGGACACGCCGTCAGCGGCAGTAGCGGGCGCAGAGGGCGCAGCTGCAGCGCCGGCAGCTAAGGCCGCGGCATCTACCTCCAGGTCGCTTGCTACTGCCGTGGTCGCAACAACACCCGGCTCCGGCTCGGGTTCGGGCTCCGGTTCTGCCACCTTCGCCTCCGTGTGGACGGCCTCCTCCTCCGTCGTGCCGCTGGCGTCGTCATTGTTGTGAGGTGCGCCGCCGCCGGCCGCCGCGGCCATGGTTGCAGCCAGTGTACCGCTTCCGCTCCCGCCAGCGCCGCTGCCAGTACCCTCCGCAGCGCCGTTGTCGCCGGCGTTACAGGGCCCGCCGCCATTCCTGCTGCTGCCGGCCTGAGCCAGCCGTGCCGACGCAGTAACAGCAGCAGCCGTTGCTGCCTTTGCTGTTACCGCCGCCGCCGCTACTGCCGGTGGCGGTGCCGCCGCCCGTGCCGCAGTGCCGCCGGCGGCTCCGGGCGCACCCCGGCTGCCGAAGGTCTGCCGCGAGCAGCGCGCGGCAAAGCTCTCCACCGGCCCCGTGGCGCCGCGGGGAGCAGCAGTGCCGGTGCTGGTGCCGGGCTGCGGCAACCTGATGGTGTGCTTTGGCGGCTGCCATGGAGCTGGTGCCGCCGCCGCCACTGCCGCTGCCCTTGCCGCTGCAAGTGCGCCGCCGGGTGGCAAATCCACGGTGTGCCGCGGCGCTGACGGCACAGCGGCCACAGCTGCCTTCGGTGTAGCTGTCGCCTTTTTCGTAGAAGCTGCCTTCTGCGTAGCTGCCGATTTCTGCGTGGCAGGCGGAGCAGAAGCACGTGCTCTCGGCGCGGGCGCGGTGCCAGTCGGGTTCGCCTGTGCGGACGCTGCACCGCTGCCACCAGCACCGCTACCCGTAGCCGCGCTGCCGGGCGCTGCTGCTGCCGCCGCGCCCAGCCCTGCGCAACCGCCCTTGTCCACGCGCAGCCGCTTCTGGACCGGTGCATCCGGGCCGCCGCCACCGCCGATATCGCCGCCGCCGCCGTCAGCACCATAGCCAGCCGCCCCGGCGACGCGCTTGCCGGTGCCCCCCTTGTTCGCCTGGCCCCCTGCGGCCGCTGCGGGCACCTGCTGTGTCTGTGCTGATGGCAGCTGTGAGCCGCCCGCTGCCTCTCCACCCTCGCCCATGCCAGCGTGCACGGCACCTGCAGCAGCAGCTTCGCCTGCACCGGCACCTGAACCGCCGACACCTGCAGCCGCACCTGAACCGCCGACACCTGCAGCCGGAGCGGCGCCACTGGCACCGGCGGTACCCGCAGCAGCCGCAGGGCCTGCGTCCTCAGGGTTGAGCTCAGGGCACGTTGCTTCGCCCTGGCCCTGGGCCTTGGATTTGCCCTCCGCCTTGGCTGTCTTGGCTGCATCGGCCGCCGCCGGCTGCACCTGAGCCATTGCCGCCGCCGCCGCTGCCGCCACCTGCGCCGCACTACCGCCGCTAGGACCAGGCTCCCCCGCCGCTGCCCCGCCGTCTACCTTCCCGCACGTTCCACCCGCCGCGGCGGTTGCTGCTGGTGCGTTCGCCATCTTCCTTCTGTGCAAGACGCGCCGCTGCTGCTTCTGCTTGGGCGGGGGCGCCTTGGCCTGGCCCTTCTTCTCCTCCTCCTCCTTCTCCCCCTCGTCGGAGCTGTCTCCAATCACAATCACCTCCTGGTCCGGCACCCCGCATGGGGCTCCGTGACTGTGGCGGTGGCCCTGCGGCTGCGGCTGTGGCTGCGGCGCCAGGATAGGTGGCTGCTCCTGCTGTTCCTGCTTGTGCTGCACCCCTTGTTCCGGCTGCCCAGCAGGAAGGCCCTGTGGTTGCGGCTGCGGCTGTGGCTCCGCGGGCGGCGCCAGCAGCGACTGCGCCTGCGCCTCCGCAGCCTGCGCCTCAGCCTCCTCCATGACCACATCGCCCACCTGCTGCTGCAGGTCCCCTGCGCTGTCCGACTGCTGCCGTGCCTCCACCTCCTGCGGCTGTGGCGCCTGCTGCTCCTTGTGCGCCTCCTCCACCTCCTGCTCCTGCCCCTCCGCCTGCCCCTGCCCCTGCGGCTGCCCTGCAGATGCGCCATCCTGTCCCACCTCCCTTTCCTCCCTTTCCTCCCTCTCCTCCTCCTGCTGCTGGTGCTGCTGGGCGAGAGGCTGGGGCTGCTCCTCCAATGCCGTGGGTGCGGCCATCAGTGCTGGGGCCGGCGCGGACACGTGGCCTGAGGGAGCGGGCGTCGTGGCCGCTGCAGCTGCAGGCACAGCTGCAGGCGCAGGCGCAGGCGCAGGCACAGGCGCAGGCGCAGGCGCAGCTGCAGGCACAGGCGCAGGCACAGGCGCAGGCGCAGCTGCAGGCGCAGGCGCAGGCGCAGCTGCAGGCGCAGGCACAGGCGCAGGCGCAGGCACAGGCGCAGCTGCAGCTGCAGGCGCAGGCGCGGACGCGGGCGCAGGCGCAGCTGCAGGCCCAGGCACAGGCGCAGGCGCAGGCACAGGCGCAGCTGCAGGCGCAGCTGCAGGCGCAGGCACAGGCACAGGCGCAGGCGCAGGCGCAGGCGCAGGCACAGGCGCAGGCACAGGCGCAGCTGCAGGCGCAGGCACAGGCGCAGGCGCAGGCGCCGGCGCGGGCGCAGGCGCAGCTGCAGGCGCAGGCGCAGGCGCAGGCGCGGGCGCGGGCGCAGGCGCGGGCGCGGGCGCAGGCGCAGGCGCAGGCACAGGCACAGGCACAGGCGCAGGCACAGGCGCAGGCGCAGGCGCGGACGCGGGCGCAGGCGCAGCTGCAGGCCCAGGCACAGGCGCAAGCGCAGGCACAGGCGCAGCTGCAGGCGCAGCTGCAGGCGCAGGCACAGGCACAGGCGCAGGCGCAGGCGCAGGCACAGGCGCAGGCGCAGGCACAGGCGCAGGCGCAGGCACAGGCGCAGGCGCAGGCGCAGGCACAGGCGCAGGCGCAGGCACAGGCGCAGGCGCAGGCACAGGCGCAGGCGCAGGCACAGGCACAGGCGCAGGCACAGGCGCAGGCGCAGCTGCAGGCACAGTCACAGGCGCAGCTGCAGGCGCAGGCGCAGGCGCGACCGAGGCTTGGGCGCTGGCCAAGGTGGCGCCGTGCAGCGCTGGCGCCGCAGCAGGGGTTGAGCCGCCCGCGCCTGCAGCGCCGACGGGGACCGGCTGCGTGGGGTTGTCCTCACCACCATTGCCGGTGGGCTGCATGGCAGTGCCGTCGTGCTTACGCTTCGCGGGCAGCAGTGCGCTGGCATTACTGCGGAGCTGCCTTGCCACCGGGCCGGGCGGCTCCATCATCGCTGGCCCCGCAGCTGCCGCGCCGCCGCCTGCGTGCACCAAAGCAGCCCGCCACCCCTCAGTTGGGCGGCGAAGCAGCATGCTCCCACTTAACCTCCCCGTCCCCTGACGCCGCGGCCCCGACGTATCATCTCGCTCTTCCTCCCACTGCTGCTAAGCCAACCCGGCCCGCCGCACCTACCTGCCGGACCCGCCGCCGTCGCCACACACGGCGCCGGCAGCTCCACGGCCGCCCGGGTAAGCGCAGCCACGACGTCGACGTCGGCGCCAACGCACGGCACTGACAGCCGCAGCACCCCGCCGCCCAGCACCACGGCATGCGCATGGCCGTCGGCAAAGTACACCACCGCCACCTGCTCCGAGCCCAGGCCGCACTGAGCGCCGCTGCGCAGCGCCGCCTCCACCGCCGCCTGGCCGCGCTCGCTCAGGTACAGCTGCGCCGTCAGCCCGCCGCCGCCGCCAGCCGCCGCCACGCCCCCGACATGACAGCAGCCGGGGAGCGCCGACGCCGCCGCCGGGCTCACCACCACCAGCGAGCGGTCGATGCCGTACGCCGCCTTCAGGTACAGCAGCACGCAGTCGACATCGAGGCACGACTTCGGCACCTCGTGCTTCGGCAGCTGCTGCAGGCGGCAGTGCCCCGCCTCCACGTCAGCCTCCAGCGCCTCCACGTCAGCCTCCAGCGCCTTGACGCACGCCATGATGAGGTCGAGCCCATCCCGCTGCCCCACAGTGGGGTCCAGGCCAAAACGCATGGACCGATCCGCGTACTCGCCGAGCAGCACAGTGCTCATGTCTTCGCGCAGCCCCGCCCCGTGGTCCACCGCCGCCTTCTCAAGCGCCTCCTGCAGCAGCGAGCACACCAGCCATGCAGTGGCGTCCCGTCATGCTGCTGCTGCTTGCACAGGCCCTGACGTACGTCACCCCAGACTGCCCGCGGCTGCCTCAAGTCCCCTACGCAGCTGCTCGGGCGCCCGTATGTCGCCCGCGCGCTCTGTCCCGCGCGTGCGCATACATCCGTGCTATGCGCGTGCGCACGCTCACCTGAATGCTCTGGTAGTCCTCGCCCTCAACCTCGCCCGCCGTCGCTGCCGCGCAGGCGGCCAGCACCGCCAGCGGCACGCACATGCGCTGCGCCGGCGACATGTCGAGGATGTGCGCCTTGTCCAGGGTCTGCAGCAGCGCCGTCGCCTCCGTGTACGACTGTACGCCCGCCACCCTCACCGCGTTTGCACACACGGCCGAGCGCTCGCGCATCTCTCTCGCCTCCTGTGCGGCCGTTCACGTCGCAAACACATCCTGGCCATCATTCCAGCTGGCTTTCACGTCGCCTCCTCCCCATCTCGTGCCCCCCCCCTCCGCCCTCCCACGCTGCGCGCCCCCCTCCCCGCCGCCATCCCCGCCCAGTCCCCACCAAACCCCCCGCCGGCACCCCCGCCTCACCTCCTCCCGTCCAGGCACCAGTACCACACTGCCGCCCCGCGGCAGCTCCTGCGCCTTGGCGACCGCCGGCATCAGCTCCGGGCCAACAGCGCTGACGATGCGCCCGCGCGCCTGCTCGGCGAACGCCTGCGCCCGGGCCGCTGCCCTCGCCTGCGCGCGGTGCTTTATGCCCAACTCGCGTAGCGCCGCTGCGGAAAGCACGGTCGAGCCCAAACGGCGGGTCGGCAAGACAGTCCCCCCCTCTTCGCTCTTCGGCCAGCGATACATGCTTGCCGTAGCCCAGCCTTGCCACTGCCTATATATGCGCGATATATTGCTTTGTCTTTAATAGTGTACTGTGTTCTGGCTACGATTTACTTAGGGGCTGACCAGCGGCTGCAGCTGCGCAAAAGCGCGCCCCCTTGGCCCGTATCCATGGCTTCTAACGCAGATTCAGCTCAACGATCAGCTAGTTAGCTGCTGAATGCGTTTCGGCAAGTCGAGCGTTGCGGGTATCTGTCGCGTCAGGCCGGCTCGGTGATGCCTTGGGCGTTCTCCACCATGAGCACTGTGCTATATTGGTCAAGTGTGGCACAACCTTAAGTCGACTGCCATACCATACGCCTGGAAGCGCAGGGCATGCTGTGCTGTGCAAACAGTGCAATGGCTTTCGCCATGGGGCTCCGGATCGGATCGCCAAGATTCGCCAAGACCAGAACTCACAACTCACCGCGCAAACCGCGAACACATATGTCAAGTGTGTACGTTTAAGTAAGCCCCATTGATCGCAAGTAGGCGGCGGGTCAAAACTCAGTGCGCGCCTGCAGCCCTGCGCCGACCCCCTCGGGCCCCACCCAACCCAAAAGCCCCAAGGGGCGCAAACTAGCAAGACAGCCCCCCCAAAGGCTAGCAAGTGCCCCGAATCAGGGTATGGCCGGGGCTGTAGGGAACAAACGAGTTACCGGTAACCACTAAGCAGGACGAGCCAGGGCAGGAGCCAGGGCAGGAGCCCCCCATGCCGCCCATAAGGCCCCTAATTGTCACGCCAGGCTACTAGATACTCAGGATTTTCCCCGAACGACGGCGTGCCCTGGCCCCTGGGAACACGGGCCACGCAGCGTACTAATTTCAACAGCGCACATTCACGCCCATGCTGGACCAACCTCTGCAAAGCCCGGGGCGGGACCTGCAGGATCCGCATGGCAGCGCGGCCGCAGCTGACCAGGCGGAGCTCCCTCTCTAGTGGACGGAGGCGTTTGCCTACGGCCATTTCTGGGTTTGCGCCTTTGCTGAGGCGATGTTGCTTTGCGCGGCTTCCAGCGTGGTGTCGTGGTGCATTTCTGCCTCCTGGCCCTCTCGCCTGACTGCGTCTCCTTTCCTGCCTGGGCACCCCTGAGCTGCGGGGCTGCCCTACTGCATTGTGGACGTGCGGCATACGGCAGCAGGGCCACACGGGGTGCACACAGTGTGTGTGTGTGTGTGTGTGTGTGTGTGTGTGTGTGTGTGTGTGTGTGTGTGTGTGTGTGTGTGTGTGTGTGTGTGTGTGTGTGCGTGTGTGTGTGCGTGTGTGTATGCCACAGTCGGGGACCCAAGGCGTTCGCACAGACACGGTAACCCGGTATGTTGTGGAACCGGGGGTGCATTTCTGCGTGGAATTCTGAATCAAATCGCCGTTACTGGCAAGCGCACATCTGTTGACAAGAAGGTACGATGCAAGCCAACAGCGACGGGCAGCAGCCATGGATAGCAGCAAACTGAAGGAATGGCAGAACACTGGCAATGTCCGGGTTTGACCTCAGCACAACAAACAACAAGGAAACGCAGGGCAAGCTGCCCGACCTGTCGTATCACAAATCCAGTGCTGCTGCCGGCCCCCCACACGTGCACACGTAGTTCTTCTTGCAAACTTCCTTGCCATTTAACCTGCGACCCACCACCAACGCTGAACCCGCCTTGCAAGTGGCGCATTCGCCTGGCTCGCCTCGCATGGACCGCCCCCACCGGACCGCAAGTTCCATTTGACGCTTCATCGTGTACTTGGACAATGAAGTTTCGCTTCCGTTATTCATTCACCTGCGTTATTGCCCCCAACTGACATACTCTGGACTTCAATGTCGTCTAGCAATTCCAGCTTTGAGCACGCACGCACGCTAACCTCCACGCACCTCCTAGCCAGCCAATCTTCAAATGTACCTGCGAGCAGAGAAGGCACACCTCCTTGTTCATCGTAGGGGGCGGCCGCCCCTGTGGCGCCGTCCCAGGTACCGTACTTCCACGCGGAGCATCCCCAGCCACGCATGACGTTGTCCCTAAACCACTCAACGATCTCCGTTACGTCGCACGAGACCTGCATCGGACGTACTAGTGTGCAGCCACCCCAACAAGTTTCCCATGGTTCGGCACCTTCGCCCTGGTTCAGCAGACTTGCGGCATCCCCATGGGCATCTCCGCCGCCCCCTTCATTGCCAACCTCTTCCTTGCGTGGTATGAGTACCGCTTCATGACGCAGCCCACCACCACGGCGCGGCAGAAAGAAGTGGTGCGCGCGTTCAGCCTCACCAAGCGGTACCTGGATGACCTGCTGGCCCTCAACAACCGCTTTATCAGCCGCCTCCTCAGCGTGGACCAGCGCTACGCCGGCATGCATGGGCTGTACCCAACGTCTCTGCAGGTGGAACCGCAGTCGCACCCCCACCTGCAAACGCAGATACCCGCCGGCACCACCGCGATGCCCTTCCTGGACATTTTGCTCATTTTACGCACCACGCCTAGTGGCGACGCCCGGATCACCACACGCTTGTACGACAAACGGGTGCAGCCCGTGTTTGATGGAGTGCGCCTGTCTCGGTTTATTGGGGCTGATAGCAACGTCAATGAGGCCAGCAAACGCAATATCTTCACCGGCCAGTTCCACCGGCTGCGGCGTGTCGTCATGGAAGTGGAGAATTTTGTGTTCGAATCCGCCAACCTCATTGCCGCCCTGACGCAGATGGGCTACTCGCGGGCCCGCCTGATACGGGACTGCGCGCGGGTACTGGAGGCCACACCACAGGCCTACTATATCCAACGACGGCAGCGCCAACACCCTGAGTACGCGGACCTCGTGGGCTTGATCCGCCAGTACCTGGCACGGCGCCGCCACTTCGACAGCACAGCCGTCCCACTCGAGTTAACGCAGACGCATCACTGGTGACACTTGCAGCTTTTCCTTACGCGTTCACTGTATATATTGGTTTTCTGGTTTTTTTTTTGGGTTTTTTGGTCTATTGCCGCCGCCCCCGTGGCCGCTGTTCCTGGGCCGCCGCCGCCCGCGCGGCCGCCGTTCCTGGGCTGCTGCCGCCCCCGCGGCCGCTGTTCCTGGGCCGCCGCCGCCCCCGCGGCCGCCGTTCCTGGGCCGCCGCCGCCCCCGCGGCCGCTGTTCCTGGGCCGCCGCCGCCCCCGCGGCCGCCGTTCCTGGGCTGCCGCCGCCCCCGCGGCCGCTGTTCCTGGGCCGCCGCCGCCCCCGCGGCCGCTGTTCCTGGGCTGCTGCCGCCCCCGCGGCCGCTGTTCCTGGGCCGCCGCCGCCCCCGCGGCCGCTGTTCCTGGGCCGCCGCCGCCCCCGCGGCCGCTGTTCCTGGGCCGCCGCCGCCCCCGCGACGGCCGGCCCCGCCGCACGCCGCGCACCCACAGGAGTATTTGTTGCGAGCGTGCGCGGCGGCGGGCATTCCCATCCCCTAACCACCCCTGGAGATGATGACACCGGCGCTACCGGCCGATCCGGGGGTGTAGTTCATACGCATGTGGCACTTATGCATGCATGCTTGTCATTGCATCCCCCACCCGGCCGGCGCTGCTACCCTGTGCAGCCGCCGGTTTTGTTCGACGGGTGTGGGGAACCGCATTGCGGTCCGCCCCGTCGATTGTCCTGGTTTGTCCTGTTTGTCCTGTTTGCGGGGTTTATTTTGGTGCCTTGCTGCGTGTTGCCTGCGTACCAGACTGCAGCCAAGCCCACGTAGCTCTCTGCATTCATGCCCACATGGCCCATGCCACGTGCAGTACCGCCGGGATGAGCCATGCAGCCATCGCGCTGTCATCACTATTACGCGGCCTCCCCGATTCCAGTACTTGCATTGCCACACGTATTCATTCCTCCCCATTTACATACTTGCTTTCCGCTCCGTCCACTCCGCCTCCATAGTTCCGTTCCAGCCCGCGCCAGCCCCAACCGCAGCGACAGCCAGCCGCCCAGCCCGCGGTTACTTGCTGTGCTGTTTTGCTTCCTGTCTGGCCCGCTGCTTCCTTCCCGGTTTCTTACGCTTCCACTCACTCCCTCCCTCACATGTGCTGCTGGACGACGGTGGCGCTGGTGTTTTCCAGGTTGGTTTCGGATGCCGCGCGCCCCGCAGCTCCGCTCCGCGCCAGCCCGCCAGCCGTCCGACAGCCTAGCCATCGCAACCTGGTTATATCAGTGATGGGTCGGCGGCGCTCCTCTATTGCCCGTGGCGTTTACCGTCTGGATGAGGTAACATGTCTGCTGTGACCGCCTCCTGCTAACCGGCCTTCTATGCGTGCTAGCGACTACAACTTCTCTTCGTGTCGCGCACATTCGCGTTCGCATTTCGACAGCACTCCGCTAAGCGTTTTGAATTTTGCAATCATCAAGTGCTTCTTGTTCATGCACGCACTCAATCGCGTTGCCTGGCAGGTTGCAATATACACAGGGGCATTGCTAGTTATCAATCCTAACCACATCACGCCCTCGGGATTGGGTTTCCTGACGACCGGCCTGACACCTCCTGCAGTCTATCCGTGGATCTGGTCAGACAGGAAGTCCTTCACCTCCCTCGCACTCACGGCAGCCCTCAAAATCTTCAAACAAGTCTGCAGACGTCCGAACCACTTGTGCACTGTCCGCCCCCGACCCGCTAAAGCACACATCCTCCTGGTTTGCAACCATTGACACCTTGAATTGCCTGACACACACGAACACCGGGCACCAGGTGTTAATCTCGCTGTCTCACAAGTACAATTGTAGGGTAGTTAGCTCCAATGGCCCGCGAACGCTGTTATTGTTGCCTTCATTGCTGCTGCTGTTGCTACTATTATTGCTGCTGTTGCACCGCGATGGTGAGCTGCTCCCCCGACGTCCCAGCAGCAGATGCAGCGGCGGCCGTGCTGGCGCCGCCGCTGCCGCCCGCCGCCGACGCCGTCGCAGTCGCCGACGGCGACCCCGCCAGCCAGCTGCTCCCCAGCTGCCACGCCCGTCCGTACCCGAGGTAATCGGCATCGTCCTCATCACCGTATTGGTAAAGCGAGGCGTTCTCACACATTCGCGCCGCCTCCGACCTCACCTGCTCCGGCGTCAGGGCCGAGCCGCCGGCCGGCGGCTGCGAGCCAGCGCCGCGGCGGCGGCCCAGCGGCACCGGCACCCGCAGCCTGGCCAGCGCCGCCACGGTCGGGTCGCGGGCACCTGCCGCGAGTGCTACGGCTGCTTCCGCGGCCGGCGCGCCCGCTGCCGCGGCCTCCCCACCCGCTGCTGCAGCCGCGCCCGCCGCAGCGCCGCCCAGCAGCGCAGCTGCTACAGCCGCCGTGGCCACCTCGGGGTCCACCCTTTCGGGGCCGGGGTGGAGCTCGGCAGCCGCGGCGGCGCCGACCGCTGCTAGCAGACCCGGCTGTAGCAGCAGCCGCTTCTGGGAGGGCCCCTGCCCCGCGGCGCCACTGGCTGCTACAGCCGCTGCTGCGCCGCGGAAGGTGCCGCTGCCATCCACCTGTGTGTCCAGCATGTCTGCTACTGCCAGGCCGCGGGCGAACTGCAGGGGGGGTGGGGTGGGGCGGCGACGGGGCGGGAAACGAGGCCGTGTTTGTTTTCATTGTGCTTTGGCTTGAGAGGAGGAGGACGAGCGTGGAGGATGAGCGTGGAAGACGAGTATAATCGGCGCTTCAGGGTGTAAGTGCCGTAGTCGTACCCGGGCCCCACAGCTCGCCCTCCTCACCATCTGGCGGACCAGCAGCAACTCCTTCACCATCTCAGCCGCCTGTGCGGGAGGCAAGAAACGCGGGAGTTCAAGGCAACCCCCAGTTGATTTTGGTTTAGCTTGGGCTGCTATTTGCAACTCCACCTCCCGAACCAGGCGTCCCTACCTCCGCCTGCGGCCACTGCGCCCACAGCCCCCGACCCCGTCGCAGCACCCTCCTGAATCCCAGGTCCCGCCCGCCCTGGGTCTCGGACACTGCCCCACATGGGTTTAGTTTGGGCCGGTATCTACAACCCATCCCCCCTACACACACATACACACATGCGCGCTCACCGCGGGCCTGCGCTTGGGGTCTGCCTCCCAGCACTGCGCCACGAGCCGCACCAGTTTGGGCGGGCGGCGGTCGGGCGGGATGGCGTCCAGCGGCGGCCGCTCGCCACCGTAGGCCACCCGGTAGGCCAGCGACACACAGTCCAGGCCGGCCCACGGCTCCTGACCCGACAGCATTGCCCTGCAGGGGAGGAGGAGGCAACAAGGCAAAAGAGGTGCGAGGTTTAACATTGGGACGAGGGGTGTGGGGTTGATTGCACCATGCCCAACTACGAAACTAGGGACCTGAGGGGAGGGTGAGGTGGCTGCGGAGCGGTGCGATACAGAAAGCGCCGCTGGGCAGTCCCACGACGGCAGTACGGCAGCACCGTCCACACCACGGCAGCGTGCAGCAGCAGGGCTTCCTGTGCAGCAGGGCCAAACCCCAACCCCCAACCCCAACCCCCACCAGGACGCACCACAGCAGCACGCCGAAGGAGTAGGCGTCCACGTGGTGTGTCAGCGAGGTGGCGGTGGCGTCGAAGCATTCGGGGGCCATGTAGGGGGGCTGCACGGGCGCAGTGGGTTGGGCGGGGGCGGGTGAGGTTTAGGGCGGTTTGTCGGGGTTGGGTTGAGGATATGCGGCAGCACGAGTTTGGCCACTCCGGGCGTTGGCGCACCGGCAGTCTGGCGGTCCGGCACCCTCAGGGTTAAGCAGCGGCCTGACGACACACACACACACACACACACACACACACACACACACACACACACACACACACACACACACACACACACACACACACACACACACACACACACACACACACACACACACACACACACACACACACACACACACCCCAAACACACGCACACGGAACCGCCCTGACACGCACCGTGCCCGCCTCCGGGTTGCACGTCACGACGACGCTGGAGCGCAGCCGCGCAAGTCCAAAGTCCTGCAGGCGGCAGAAAATGTGTGTGTATGTGACATGCATGGGCAGCGTCCTGCGAGCACGCCTTGCACCGGCTGTGCCCCAGCACACGTGGCGCCCCTGCGCCAGTAGTAAGTGACCCTGCCCCCGCTCACCGAAAGCTTCGCCACCTGCCGCGGCCCCAGCGGGTCCCCCACCAGCACGTTGGCGGGCTTCTGTGGCAGCACGGGGCGGGAGGGGGAGAGATAAGCAGAGGGGAGAGGAAAGAGGAACGAGAGGCGTGGGAGGAGTGGCGAGCAACGCGAAGTGTGTTTGTTTGCAGCTCACCCACACGCCCATACCTAAAATGTACAGCCCACACACGACCGCAAGCTCACACACACGCGCGCACAGCTCACACACACAGCTCACACGCACCAGGTCGCGGTGCACGATGGTGGGGTGCAGGTACTGCAGCCCTCTCGCCACGTCCACCGCGATGCCCATCACCTGCATAACATGTGAGTGGAGCGGGGGGGAGCGGGGTGGAGTGGGGTGGAGCGAGGGGGCGTGCCAGGGTGATGTCACAGCACTTCCCACACGCACACACATACACACACACTGTCCTGTCCTGCGTGTAGCCCAAGGTGTAGCCCTCCCTTCCCTTGCACCCATAAGCACATACACTGGTAGGCGACAGCAGCAGTCCCGCTCTCCCCCGGGGCTGGGTCCCCATCCACATGCTCCAAACATCCGTTCATTCCCACACACAGCGCAGCGGCGCCGGCCACGCATCAGCCGGCCACCACCCGCCGGTCAGCCGGCCACGCACCGCATTGAGCGGCAGCAATCGCCCCGGCGTTGCCTTAAGCAGCCCCTCCAAACTCGTCTCCATCAACTCCTGCGGTGGTTCCGGCGCGCGTTACGCAGGTCGTCATGCAGGTGTGCAGCCCGCGGCTCAGGACGGGGTGGTGTTGCGGTACGACCAACGCGGCTGGTGCATTGTCGCCACATGCTTCATGGCGGACCCATACATGTATATATGACGTACGCACGCGCGTCTGCTGGAGGCTGTCATGAGCCCCCAGCAGCACCAGCAGCACCGCCAGCAGCGGCAGCGGCAGTGGCACCACGCCCGCCACAGCTTCACCCACCATGACCAGGCAGAAGCGAGGCGGCGTCATGCACGCCGCCAGCAGCCGCACCACGTTGGGGTGCGTCAACCGCGCCAGCACCTGTGTGGGCGCAGCGGGAGCAGCGGGAGCGGTGGGCGCAGTGGGAGCACTAGGCGCAGTGGGGAAGTGTGGAGGCGGGTTGTGATTACCAGCCAAAGCTTAAGCAAATCAAGGCTCAGGTCCTCTCGTGGGTGTCGCGCGTGCACCGCATGTGCTGGCGCCGCGGGGCCCAGGACGGCCACAGGGGGACACAGCACTCGCAGCCCACTTCCCTCGCTCTCTCCGTAGCCTCACCTCGACTTCCTGCCTGAAAGCCGTGACCATGCGGCTGAACGCGCCGCGACCTTCGCCGCCTCCGCCGCCTCCTCCTCCACCGCGGGCGCCGTCGCCGCCCTCACCGGCGCCGCCCTCGCCTGCGCCACCGCAGTCTGCGGCGTCCACGGTCCGGCGCATGAGCTTCACAGCTACCCGCTCGCCTCTGTACGTTCCCTCCACCACCCTGCGGGCCACATACACACACACACACACACACACGCCGCCAGTTGCCATCAGCATTAACACGGACACCAACACAAATGCGAGGACAGAAGCGAATACGCCAGATAGAGAAGGAAACCGCTGGCCAGGCCCTGCCCTTCCCCACCAGCACCTAGAGCCAGGACCGCTGCGGTCAAGCCAGGCCAAACCGACAGCATCCGTAGCTGAAGCCATAGCTCTAGGCTCGCGCTCCCACCTTCGCCCCTAGCCTATAGCACAAGCACACACGCGCCCTTGCCGCAATCTGCCACGCAGAAAGCACACTCACTTGCCGAAGGAGCCGCGGCCCCGCACCACATTGGTCAGCTGCACATGGCAGTCCATCAGGGCGCCCTCTGTTGAGCCTCCGCGTGTGACGGCAGCCGAGCCGACTGCTGCCAGCCCGCCCCAGCCGGGGGCAGCAGCAGCTACACCGGCGGCTTCAGTAGCGGCAGCGGCAGGCGGCGCTGCCCTGAGTGACAGTGGACACACTTGCGCCTGCAACCCACCGGCAGCAAGAGCTGCTCCGTTTGCCACAGCAGCTGCTGCTGCAGCCGCGCCGCAGGCCTCGGCGGCCGTGCACGCAGCTTGGGGCGCGGCGGCGGGGGCGGGGGCGGCAGCCGGCGTGGGTTGCCCAGGGGCGGGCAGGTTGGGCAGGGCGGCTGAGGCGGCTGGGGAGACGTACGGCAGCAGGATGGCGGAGAGGTTGACGTCGGGTCGGGCGGGTGTGAAGGGCGTGACCAGCATGTCGGTCTGGCTGGCCAGGGCATCCAGGTCCTCTGCCGCCGTGTGTGTGTGGGCCACATGCATAGTGATGAAGGCACATGGGGGCACGGGTGGCAACAAGGGGCGTCAGGTTGCGTTCGCGGTGGGCACTCGCTGCCGGCATTTTGCTACAGGCATTCTCATTCTGTGTGAACAGCTGCAACACCGATTGTGCGCACGAGCACTCTCTGAGCAGGAGAACGATACCGCAGCGGGCGGAACAACAACAAACTGGCATGTTGCCATTGTAGGCACTTCGAACAACTTCACACATGTACTGCACAACCCGAGAGAACACACCTGTAATATGCATGAAGAATTTACAGTTGTGCGACGAAGATGCCGGCCCCGCGCCGTCGCCGCCGCCGCCACCAGGCTCCGGCGGCCCCGCCAGCGCGGTCTCACTCCCAGCCGCATCACAACACAGCGGCGCCGCCCCCTGCCGTTCCGGCACCGCGCCGCCGCCGCCGCCGCCGGCGGCGCCGCCTGCCGTCGCCAGTCCCCCCACCCCGGCGACCGCGGTCGCGGACGCCGGCGCCTCCGGGCGCCTGCAAGCATGGCCGGCGCCGGCCGCCACGGTCCGGCTTTTGGGGGCGCTGGGCGCAAGCACAGAAGACGCAGACGGCACCGGCGCAAACCAGGGCGCCGACGGCGCGGCCGCGTCCATTGCCATGGGTGAGCTGCGGATGGGGCCGGAGTGTGCCGGCGAGCCGGCGCCGCCACCGACGGTAGCAGCGGCATGGTGCACAGACGCGCCTGCGGTCATCACAGCGGCCAGCAACGCAGCCAGCGGCGCCGCCGCCGCTGCACCCGGTGCCGCCGCGGGTGCAGCGGCGCCACCAGCAGTACTGACGCGGACGTCGGGGCCTCCACCCGCCAACCCGCCGGCGCCGGCGCCCACGCCCGCGCCCCGGCCCACGCCGCCGGCCTCCGGGCCCCCGACCGCGACGGCAAAGTCCCGCAGCACCGACTCCACCCGTGCTTCCAAGCTCTGCTTAGCAGGCGTGGCGGTGCTCGCCGACTGAGCCTGTAGCCGCACGCAAGGGTCCGCCGCGCCAATGCGCCTGCTGCTGCTGCTGCTGCTGCGGCCCTGATGGAGTTTGCCCGCCGCCCGGCTGCCGCCGCCCGCCCCGTCCGCGCCTGCTACTGCCCTGCTGCCGCCTGCAGTGGCTGTAGCAGTGGCAACGACTGCGCTGCAGTGCGCACAGGGGCCCAGCAGCAGCCCGCACCACCCCACGGTCACGGATGTGCTGCTGCTGGCCACGCCTGGCCCGTATCCAGGCGCTTCGGCTGGACCCTCTCTGAAGGGCGGGGGATGCTGACGCGACGGCTGTGTCGCCGCTTTCCCAGAGGTAGGGCAGTCGCCCTTGCCGCCGCCGCCGCCGTTGCCGCAATGCTGCGCGGCGGCGGCATCCGCAGCGGCAGCTGCCTGGAGCGGCGACCGCTGCTGTCGCCGCCGCCACACCCGCACAGTCGCTGCCACAAGCAGGGCAGCCGCCGCCACGCCTTCGCACGCGGTACATTGGGCACATCAGGTGAATTCGGCAGTTCAGGCAGGTCGGGCGAATGGGCGCCGCCGAGCCTTTTGCCTTTGAACACTTACGCATTCCGGCGAACAGCGCTGTTGTCACACATCGGCCATTAAACCTATTATATGGGTGACGCAATGACACAAAAAAGCAGCACTTTGCATTTGCACGACTGCCTCGCTCACCTCCCAGCACGCCGCCAATGATTGCGCCCACATTCGCGCCACCCTCGCCCTCGTCCGCAGCCGCCACAAGCGGCGTCGAAGCCTGCCCATCCGCGTCATGACTCTCGCTCCCGGTAGCATTGCTGCTACTGCCAGCGGCAACGGCGGTGGCAACGGCAGTAGCAGCGGCGGTGCTGCTGCTGCCGCTTGCCGGGAACCCTCGACTGCCTCCGATACTGCTGCCTGCTGTGCTGCCGCTGCTGCTGCCGCTGGTGGCGTTGCCGCCGCCGCCGCCGCCGCCGCCGCCCAGGGCCGCGGACAGGTACCAGGGCGGGTCCATGTGGGACAGGGTGTTGAAGGCGCACCCCAGGTAGCCCAGCGACTGGATGCACTGAGCCGACATCACCCGCTCACACAAATACGTCACCTGCATAACACACACGCACACACACACACACACACACACGGGGAGGAGCTCTTGTTGTTTCCCTTAAACACTCGGGCACGCAAGGTACGGGCTCAGGATGCACATGCACATGCACATGCACGGGCGGCCTGAAGCCCGTCGGTGTGCCGTGCGGCCCGGCCGTGCGGCGGGGGAGAGAGCCTACTCGTGCGATCCACTGCCCGCCTGGCCCGCCCGTGCGCCCCTCCGTTGCGATTGCCCTTGATACATCACCATTGCACACCCTTAACCCTGTAACCGCTACCACCGTTACAGTTATGCTTTACCGTTACTCACGTTGACCATGTGCACGTCGTACTCGGTCGGGTAGACCGTGCCGTACGACGCGTGGTCCGCCCCGGGTGTTGCCACGTCAACGTACACGCCACGCGCGGCCCAGCACCGGCGCGGCGCGGGGTCTGCTGCGTTCACGGTGCAGTCGGGCGGGTTGGGCTCTGCCAGCCGGTATCGCTGCGGCCCAGGGATGTCGGGCGGGCGTGGAACCAGCGGCATCGTCTGCGCGGCGTGGGGGCGAAGCGGGATGGGACGGGGCGCGGGTGAGTTGGGAAGGGGTGCGGGTGGCGTGGCGTGGCGTGGGGTGGGTTGCAGGCAGCGCTGGCCATGCGCGATGGCGGAGTGAGCAGCTTGCGCGGGATTGCCACAACTGATTGTTGGTGTGGCAAGAAGCCCCCGCGTACCGTTATTTGCACCTCCGGCGGGAAACAGATGCCTGTGGCATTGAGGTTTGGCACAGCGGAAGGGCGCAGGCGCTGGGCGTCAGAACCTCTGCTGCCTGCAAGCATTCACAGCGACCACCTCCCCGCCATACACCTGCCCTCACGACCTGCGCTCACGAGCGACCTGCCCTCCAGCCCCTCCAAACCCCCTCCCAACCGTCGCCCTGCCAACCGCTTCCCGCAGCCAACTGCTCCCCCAGCCAACCGCTCCCCAGCCCAGCCAACCGCTTCCCACTTGCCAACCGCTCCCGGCTGGCCAACACCACGCAGCACACGCAGCACACACAGCCTCACGGTGTACGGCATACACGTCGCGTGTCAGCACCAGGGCGTGTGTGCGGGGGGCGCCGATGTCCAGCAGGTCCAGCCCGGGCGCCTGCAGCTGGTTGCCGATGCGGTACCTGCGTGCGCCGATACACACACATGTGCACACAGTCACACATGCATTTGTCCTTGTTGCTCTTTCAACAGACGTGGGTGAAGTCCCTTCAGTCTTTCTACCTGGCGGGCGGGCCGCCTGCCACCAGCAATCGAGTGGGTTCGTTGCTACCGGAAACAACCATCACTCGCGGGTCGGCTGCTGGTGGCGACTGCGAGGGGCGGCGTCGTGGCTGCCGCCGACAGGCCGGCCGTCACCTCCTGCTTCCATCGGCCCCTGTCTGTTCCGTGCTCGTGCACAGGCTGCGCCACGGCGCCACGGCGGGGGGCACTGCTGCTGGGCTGGGCGCGGCGGGGGGGGGCAGCGGCGGCCGCCTATGCCGTCCCAGCCGGCGCCGCAGCTGGCGCGGTCGCACCGCCCGTGGGCTGCCAAGCCGCCCAGCACCATCGCCGACCGGCCACGGCTATTTCCACTGCTGGCTATGCTACTCAAAACCTATGCCACGCAAGGCGCTGTGAGGTGCGTGGGGCCTCGCCGGGCGACGCAGAAATGGTACGGTACCCCCGCACACTTTCCGTACTGTTTTGCCAGGACACGTACAGCTGCCTGGCACGTCACGCGAGTCTAACAGCCCAGCGAGGGCACCACTCCACAAGACGTGTACCTTCTATCCATAATGAACTTTTTGCGACCGAGGTAGTGCCGGTGTCGTGAAATGCCAGGCAGCTGTGTCCCAAGGAGGGGTGCGCGCACGGTTTCCGTGCGCCGCCTCGCGCGCCCTCTGTCGGCACCACAGGTGCTCAGGCTAAACCCACGGTATGAACGAGTTGCGACACGCACCTTTGAATGACTATCCGTTCCATGCCGAACATGACGTGATTGCCCAGTCGCATCTGCGGCGCGTCATCAGCCAGGGACAGCCGAAAGTGGCGCCATGTCGAGGGCCGATGTGGGGCGGGCGCTTCATTTTGGCTGCCCGTCGACTGACTAGCCGCCACAAGTCATTCCAACAAATTCTACATGCTGGAGCGGAGGCCGCAGCAAACGATGGACTTCACTGGGCACTGCGCGCGTGCCTACGGCCGTTGACATGCGGCATGCGGCACGCCTTTCCTTCCAAACGAGCCGTTCCAGCGCCGCAAGCTACGCCCATGTATTCCTACAGCCGATTCCTACCTTGGATTGGATGAAACCCAGGTCCATCGTGTGATAATTCGCCGAGGTGATGGTAACATTTGTGGCTCTCCCTAAGGGAAACGGCCCAAGTCCCACCCAGTCGGATTCAATCATGTATATATCCTGCTCAAGCCAGATGACTTCCACACCGTCGTCTGCCAGCGCTAGTGCCAGGTCGCGCCCACTTGTCACCACGGCCTGAGAGCCCGACAAGCCCCAGGTTGAGACAGAGGACATAACCAGCAATAGGCAGCATAGTCTCAACCTCCAAAAAGGCTGGCAGCGTCGCATTGCTTTCGGCCCTACGCGCTGTCACAAAAGTTTCAGTTTAAAGCCATAGCTTGATTGAATGCTTCGTTCATGCTCAAGCGATCCAGTCGTGAAACAGCTCTGAGATTGTACTGTTTGGTAATTCGTTATCTGATCATGCGCGCGCTACTTTGATGAGTTAGGCGTGCATATGCTGGATAGCAACATGATACACGCAGCGAGAGACTGGTAGAAGTGTCACTACGGAATGGGGCTCCGTGTCAATGAAATCCGTCCGTCCTTCTCATCCTCATTGTCGAGTGCTCG
This sequence comes from Chlamydomonas reinhardtii, assembly GCF_000002595.2. Lineage (NCBI taxonomy): Eukaryota > Viridiplantae > Chlorophyta > Chlorophyceae > Chlamydomonadales > Chlamydomonadaceae > Chlamydomonas > Chlamydomonas reinhardtii. The sequence goes on along the minus strand of NC_057016.1, from coordinate 4,667,666 downwards.
GATTGCCTCGTACGTTACATTTCGATTCTGGTCTTATGTCTCTACTTGCGACTCTGTGCCAACCACGGCTTCACAACCATCGCCATCATCATCTCAACCAGGAAGCGCTCTGCCTTGGGTTTTGTGGAATTAACACATACCTGTGATAGTACCCTTCTGTTATGAGTGGCCGGGCGAAGCCGCTGCTGAAGACAGCCGCGGCGGGAGCACTGCTGGGCATCAGCGTCTACGTGGGCGCCGACGTGCTTGGCGAATACACCACTTACACCGCGCTACGCGACCAGGGGCTCAAGTACGCGGCGCAGGACTCGGCCCTAGTGGCCCAGATTGGCGAGCCTTTCCAGGATGGTCCCTGGTACAACGCCTCCATCGGCTTCACGCAGTCGGGACACATCGCGGCCGTGACATTCCCGCTCAAGGGCAGCAAGCAGATCACCGATGTGACCGTGCGCGCCGTGCGGCGACCAGGCGTGCCCTCCGTAGCCATTTACAATCTCACGGGCGGCGAGTGGAAGGTGCTCGACGCCAGCGCTATGGCGCCGCAGCCGGGTGGCATGGTCAAGCCGCGCAGCATCATGCCGGCGCAGGCCGTTCCCAAGGTAGTTGACGGGAAGGTGGTGGCAGGCGAGGAGTGCGAGGAGTGCAACCAGAAAGCAAAGGCCGGGTCAAGCAGTGGCAGTAGCGACAGTAGTGGCAGTAGCAGCAGTGGCAGCGGGACCACCGGGGCGCCAGCTGCGGCTACAGCTGCTGCTGCTGCCTCCGGGACGAGCCTCGCACCAGAGGCGGGCGGCTCAGGAGCGGCGGCGGCACAGGCCGCGCAACAGCAGCCCAAGCGCAAGCGCTTTTGGCTTTTCTAGACTGCGGAGGCCGTCAGCTGTTGTGGAGTCGTGCCGGCTTGCTTCTAAGGGTGCCGCGGTGTCAGTGTTGGGAGGCACGAGCCCTATGCCCGCGGCCGGTCGTCGTGCGCACTCCGGCGGATAGGGTATCAGCTCGGTCCGGTCCGGTGAGGGTCCCGCGGCACCCTAGGCGGAATCTCACAGGGGACGCGGAGTTATATGGACCCAGGAACGCGAGAGGCGAGGCCGGCCCAGGCTGTATCACAGGGTGGGCACTTCACGAGCACATCGGGCATTATCGTGGAAACAGTTGCAGGCGGGTGGCTGGCGCATGTGCTGGCGGCGCAAGCAGGCTTGGGCGGGAATGACTATGTGCACAGTATACTGTCCAGTGATGCCCTAAAATGAATGTCCTGTGTATGGTAGCGCTCTGCTGAGACCAGGCAACACTGCACGGATGGGATGGGCTGCGGGGCGGTGTCCTGCTGGTCATAAGCAGGGCGCAACTGACAGCTGCGGTTGGAGGGGTGCATGTATGGTAATACTGTATGCAAAACCATGCGTGGGGGCGTGGGGGGTGGAGCACCGCGTGGGAGCTGGGGCATGCATGCAGATGCGCGGGGGCCGCCTCCGCTTGGTCCTCAGCTGGCATGTGTCAATGATAAGCAATACCCATTCCGTGTAGCGGACAGGGCAGTTCGCAGAGGTGCGATGGAACCGGCAAAGTAAGGGGTAGGGTGGTGAAACCCTGATGCTAAGTAATGCAGTGTGTTGCTAGGACAAGGCGGTCCGCGGGAGCGGTGCACCGGGTGGTGACCGAGGTGTGTGCTAAAGAAACAACAAAACGAAGCCCGAGGCGCGTGTGTGTGTGTGTGTGTGTGTTTAAAGAGCACAAGGAAAAACACGTGTGTGTGTGTGTGTGTGAGTGTTTTAGTGTGTGTGCAGGTGGAGTGGTGGTAGGTACAAGAGCTGGCTGCGTTAGCGGCTTGGGGTCAGCCTGAGCGGTCTGGTCACTGTGGGTTCTGTGCACAACCAACAGGCTGTAGCATGCTCGAGGCTGTACGGATTCACGGGCTCCTTTCCCGTGTGTGTCCTTTGACAAAGGATAATTAAGCATGTAGTTCTACTGGCTTGTTCGGCTGTGTGTGTGTGTGTGTGTGTGTGTGTGTGTGTGTGTGTGTGTGTGTGTGTGTGTGTGTGTGTGTGTGTGTGTGTGTGGCGTAGCAGCTAATGCCGCGCGTCCCGCCATGCAGTGCTTTGCGGACGTGCTTATAAAATGCAGCAGGTGGCCGGCGGTCCTTGTTTGGTGCCGGTGATTGCCTGATGTGCAGACTCAATGCAGACAGGGATGTCAGGCTGCCCTGAATCACTGAACGTATGTACGGTAAACGCTGATGCATGGCAAGGTCGCTTCTGGTTATAATTGCGACATTATAAGAGAGGACAACCAGGGCTTGCACCTTCGGGGAGTAGCAATAACCGGGCCCCAATGCAGGCCCAGGGGCGAGAAAGACTGGGCACTTCCGGGGGTGCATTCTCGCCGCGTGGGGCTGCATACGGTCCCTGAATCTCGCAGGAAGATGCAAGCCCTGAGGACAACCCGAGCGTCCAACCACGCATGGACCATCGAATGCTGCCTGGAGTAACTTGAACCAGGGGATCCTGCCCCTAATTAGAAACCAACTCCAGGTTGGGCTACATACTCTCTCGGTCTGAAACCTAGCAACCCAGCGCAGTGAACCGAAGCTAAGCCAAACGCCCCGGGTGCAGGACCCGCCAAAGCCCCACCAATCCACAGCTTCACCGACGCAAGACCAGGCAAGATGTCGAGGTCTATTGGTGGTGGAACCCCCGCAAAACAAGGCATGACATGCCAGAGATTTGCCGACCGCCTTGCAAAACAGACTGAAACGCTACACAGTAGTTCGAATGTACGCAGACGTGACTAGCGCCAGGAGGCTCGGAGGCCCAACCCCAAAGGCGGACCCTTACAGCAAGCTTAGCGGCACAGTACAAAAGTAGCTCATCCACATGATGGGAATGCGGCGGGGAGGCGTTCTCATCAGGTAAAAGTAAGCAGCATCTTATCACCAGTACAACGCGTGGGGAAGGGGTGGTTACTAGGCGCCACATCCCAGCCTCGCGGGGGAATCCTCAACATCACGAACGTCTGGAGCCGTCCCCAGATAGAAGTCTGACACAACGGCCACCTTAATTGCGGACACCGTAGCCCGGGGAGGGGTGGCCCCGGCAGCCAGCCCCGCCATCACCACACGTTGCCGGCCGAGGTCATAGCAGACAGGGCAGCAAGGCAAACAACATCCCACACCGGCGGGCTTAGCCCAGTAGGCGGCTGAACCAACCATAACGCAGCAAGGTCAAAAGCTTTGAGACCGTCCTCATCAGGCAACGCCCTCATGGCCATCCAAATAATATGCCCGCGCAATGTCCGGTCCACAACACCCCCCCCAAAAGTGTTGACGATGATCCCCGTCCCCCGCCCATGTCCACTCCACACGCACGACACGGGGGCACCGCACTCCCAGACCGGCGCGCACACGCATGAATGGGGAATAACGCCCAACACGTATCAACAGCCACACGCCCCAATGCCTCCTGATTGTGGTCCTCCCGTTTCAATTGCCACAGCCGTGCCAGCGTCCCGGCAAACGTGCCCGCCGCCGTGTCTTCCACCAACGGCGGCACCCCCGCATCCCGCACAAAGTCCAGCCAAGTGTTTGGCAGACAAGGCAGCCATTTGAAGACCCATCTGCAACAGAGTGCCTGCCGCGTACTCCTGAAGCACGATGGGCGGTCCCGCTGCCTGCACCCACCCCAAGCCCCCGTACCACATGCTGCACAGAACACGCCGCCACACCCGCCCGACACATGAACTATGCTACCACGAGCCGGCTGAGCAGCGCGTGCTGCAGCCTCCCAACCCGCGGGCAACGGGGCCACAACCGCCGCAAAGCGTGCCACCTACCGCGGCTGCCGCCGGCGACGGCGGTCCCACCAGCGGGACCGGTAACCGGGGCTTAGGCCACCGCGCGCGCGCACTCGGGGAAAACCAAGGCGTCCGAAATTGGTTTGCCGTCGGAACCTGGTCCGAAGCTGGTCCGAAGCCAGTCCGAAAAGTTCGGACCGGGAGGTTCGGATGGGAGGGGCAGTCTGGGCGCCCAGCCCAGAGGCCTGGGCGGCCCATTTCGGACATGCGCAATGCCCAGCTATGCGTGTCTCCAAGCGGGCAGCCCAGCGGGGTGTGTCCTGTGTGCGTGCGCTGTGGGAAAGTGTGTTTCCGGGCATGGCCTGCTTGTGTGGCCCCATCTGAGCGGCAGGCACATGCATCCCATCCATGCCCGCATCCGACATAACCAGCGCCCAACACTTGAACCAACGCTGCGCAATGCCCAGCTGTGCGTGTCTCCAAGCGGGCAGCCCAGCGGGGTGTGTCCTGTGTGCGTGCGCTGCGGGAAAGTGTGTTTCCGGGCATGGCCTGCTTGTGTGGCCCCATCTGAGCGGCAGGCACATGCATCCCATCCATGCCCGCATCCGACGCAACCGCATACATTGGATTATGCGTCCTAGCAATGGCATTACCAGATCTGGGAAGGGAGCTGGCATGCGTAATGGGGCAGCGCTGCTGCATGGGGAGACCCGACATCCAGCTTCTCAACTTAATAGTATGACTCTCTCATAAGACTCATACTATACGCTACAGACTTAATATTTACAAGTTGTTAAATGTATCGCTGACCTGTTACAGCCTATCACCGTTGCAAGCGATATCGGCATGCAGTGTTCCACGTTCACAAACCCTCTATGATACTGCACGATGCTATTTCATAGCAACTATGTTAGGCACAAGCTTGCGAGCATGCCTGAGGGGTTGGCGGAGGTGCCACAAACTTGGTCAAAGTGGAGGCCTTTGTCGCTGACCTTCGCCGACCTGCACAAGATTCAAGGCCAAACAGGCTCACAGCCCGAGAATGTAAGGTTCTGACTGAGAACTCGCACTTTATCAGCTCAAAGCGTCTACAGCAGTGTTTTGCTGTCGCGGTCAACAACCATGCGTTTGCCCTGCCTGCGCTTTCGCACGGGGTCCTAATAGTTTGCAATCGCTTATGCATGCAAATATCTGCTTGCAATTCCCCGGCTGCATTATCCTCATGTCAACCTTCGTCTGCGCGCTCGGCATCGGTGCATGTGCTGCTGGCAATGGCGCTTTTGCGTTTTGGTGGTAAGTCAGGTTTTGCGACGCAATTCACATGAAAAGGAGCACAAAGACATGTGTGCAGTGGGCAGCTCAACGGACAGCGCATGTATACAGCATGTGAGATACAGCATGTATCAGCATGTATCTCGGGGAAAGGCTTGTCACCATGCCTCTTGCAACGCTGGTGGCGCTGTGTATGCAGGTGATATGTGCGCAAACATGGAGGCGCATAGAGGCGCATGGGGCCGAAGGAGCGCGACGATGTAGCCAAAGGGACCCAAGCAAGCAAAAAGGTATGTGTACAGGGTTGAACAAGGGCAGGGGAGCCGCTGCTACATGACAAGGGCATGACAGGACATGCAACGGTGTCTGTAGACACCACAAAAGAGCAGCAGGCGGGGCACTGGGCAGCAGCGGGTGGTGGTTGGGCGCGTCCAAATTGACGCCTGGGCGTGTCCGAAATGGCGCTGGGTGCGTCCGAATCAACAGCTGGGCGTGTCCGAAATGGGGCTGGGCGCGTCCGAATTAACGGCTGGGCGCGTCCGAAGTGAAGGCTGGGCGCGTCCGATTTGACGTTCGGATGGCCAGGCTGGTCCGAACATTTGCATCCGAAGTTGCATCCGACAAAAGTGTCCGAAATGTGTGTACTTCGGATACAATTCGGACCAGATTTGGACCGACTTCGGAGACAAAAACTTCGGACAGGGGTGGGGTGATTCGGATGGCCTTTCGGACCAGGCTTCGGATCAGATTTCGGACAGATCTTCGGACCAACTTCGGACCAGATTCGGATGAGCGGCTTTCCCCGAGTAGTACCGCAGCACCATTAATCGCCACACCTTTACGAAACACAAAAACGTGCACGCAGTCACCGCTACGCCAACCCTCCTATATTCAAGAACGCCGTTTGCCCAGAGTCAGTGATGCGCCCAAGCACCGGCTGCAAACGTCGGCACAACACCCGCGCAAGCGTACGGTAATCTGTGTCCGTACGTCAACGCAATGGCAGCTGGCCCGGGGCGGTATACCGTAGTTAGCCGGCTCCGTGGGAAAAACGTCCACACCCTATTCAGGAACTAACCTCCCCCGGCAACCCGTTACCCTCCCTCACCGCCGTGAGCGCCTCAGCTCGCTGACACTTGTGCATTATCTTACTCATAGTGTACATGTCATACGACTCGGCCCGGATGCCGTCCGGCGGGCCAGACGCACGGCCAGCTGGCGCAGCCGCCAGGGCCTCGCGCACCACCGCCGCCGCCGTCACCGCCAGTTGGCCCCGCTGGTCGGCCTCCTCGGCGGTGCACCGGCGACCACGCACTACGTTGCTGCAGAGCATCCAACAATTGCGCCCGGCCGACATGGTCGTGCCGCAGTGCTGCACTCACGTCCTGTCAATATCGCGCCATCACGCACCTGCCCCACGTATGACAGCACATTCGGGTCCGAAGGAAATGTTTGTGGGTACCGTCTGGTCGTTTCAGCTGTGCAATGGCGCGGGGCCGCCGGCTGCCTGCAGCAGGGCGCGGGTGAGCGAGGAGGGGGCAAGGCTTCTCCCCTACGCAGCCACGCATGGCGCGTGCGCTGCGCCGCACCGGACACCGCGGCAACTAACAGCAGTAGTAGTGGCCACGGCCGCACACGCACGCACCGTGTCCGCACTGCAGCCAGCGCCGCCACAGCAACCTACTCCCCACCCGCCTCCACTGCAGCCACGGCCGCCGCCTCGGCAGCCAGTGCGGCAGCCTCGCTCGCTCCTGCTGGTTAGCGACGATATGACGGGCGGCTAACAGCCTCGCTCCAGGCTGAGGCGATTGATTGGCTGTCACGGCGGCAGTTCGTTTTAGGGCCGGCTATCTACCACTATCTACCACGCACGTCAGGAGCTCCTACAGAGTCGTTAGCTAGGGCGCGCTTATTCATCGGAGCTAGCCACAACTGGAAAGCGCCATCCAGACCTGAAAATCCCAGAAGCCCAGATGCGCTTTCAACAGGCCGCGAGGTGGCGGTACGGTTTCAGAGGAGGCAGCCAACGCAACGCGATGGTGACGAGGTAGGCGGTGGTCAGCCGCCGGAGCTCCCGCCGCGAGCAGCCCACACTCCATCCAGGACGGCGGGCGGGTACCATGAGGGGGCCGCTACTGAGTATGCGGCGGTCTAGGCGGGCGGCTCCAGCAGGGTGGATAAAGGTGCAGACGCGCCGGTCCGGATGCCGGGAGCCAGCAGTAGTTCCCAGCTCCCAGGACCCCCCTCCGCCCCCCTCACTCATACATGCTCCAGCAGCAGGGCCCCTTAACCTCCCCTACCCCCCGCCCAGCCTCCATCCGCCCAGCCTCCGCTCAGCCTCCGCCCAGCCCTCCGCCCAGCGCCCCGCCCGTCCCTTGGAACCTGGGGGTCAGTAACGAACAATGACGTAGGGCACATCCTGTCAATGAATCGTTGCGGCGTACGTCGCATCATCTTCAATGCGCGCGCCCCTCAAATGCGCCTGCCAGCCAGCACCTGCTCCCTCCCAGCGATCCATACAACAAAAGCTGATAGGTTGCAGCGCGTGTGCGCTTTGGGTGAAGGTTACAACGTTGCGAATGTGCAATGTATGGACACATGCATAATACGCGACCTCGTTTTGCACCTGCAAACTGCGAAATAGAATCGCAGGTCATGCACGTTACGGAAAACCAGAGTGTTTTCACGGCCATGTTTACGCCCCGCCCACCCGCCCACTTTACTGTTCGTAAGTCTAGTTAGCAACTGCACTGTTCGTAAGAGTGAGCGAGTTGTCCTAGAAGACTTTTGCAGAAGCCGCATGTATAACATGCCAGGGCCCCACGTACGCAAACTGCTGCCTCCCAACCGCCGCTCACCGCGGCCCCGGTCGGCCCTGCTGGTCGGCCCTGGATGGTCGGCCCGTGCAGGCCCGCTGGTCGGCCCTACCTGGTCGGCCCCTGTCGGCCTTTCGTACCGCGTCGCTTCGTTGTCTCTCCAGCCCTCACTCCAGCTTTTTCGAGCCCAAACGTTCCACACCAGGAGAACGCTGCAGTCTGAACGTAGCTCGCTGCTTTGCGAGGGACTTAGGTAGTAACCGCCATCTGGACGAAACCGCGGGCATGCATAGCTGCATCTGAAGACATAGCCGTCGATTCATACATACATGAAGCTAAAATATGTTAGATATGACATAGCAACACAATCATCTGCAGACTGCTGCTGGTTGTGTACTGCAAATTAACCCGCCGCTGCTGCGCGCGCAAACGCACAGAAATGCAGGGGACTTTAAATCTCTTGCTTTTAGCAATGACCATAGCTTGTTCATGCACTCATGGTAGTGAGATGCACGGCTTGGGCCAAACCGGCGCTGGGAAAGTTCATGCTCACGCGTATGGCAGCCAACGTACGTATTAAGTGCACCAGTGCATCATCCAAACATGACAGGAAGCTAAGAATGGCTTGTATGACACACAGGGCTGGAAGGTCGGAGGCTAACCCAGGCAACAACACCGCCTCAGCCTCGGCCTCCGAGCCCTGCACCCCGGCCGCCGCTGCCCGCTCCGTCGCCTAGCGCCAACAGCAGTAACAGCACCAACAGCAGCAGCGCGCTCCCGCCGCCGCGGCCGCCTGCACCGCCGGCCAACAGTGCCCCGCCTAGCCCCGCCCCATCTCTGCAGGCAAGCCTGGCCCCGCCGTCGCCTCAGCCTCGGCCTTCCAGCCCTGCACTTCGGCCGCCGCTGCCCGCTCCGTCGCCTAGCGCCAACAGCAGTAACAGCACCAACAGCAGCAGCGCGCTCCCGCCGCCGCGGCCGCCTGCGCCGCCGGCCAGCAGTGCCCCGCCTAGCCCCGCCCCTTCTCTGCAGGCAAGCCTGGCCCCGCCGTCGCCTCAGCCTCGGCCTCCCAGCCCTGCACCCCGGCCGCCGCTGCCCCCTCCGTCGCCTAGCGCCAACAGCAGTAAGAGCACCAACAGCAGCAGCGCGCTCCCGCCGCCGCGGCCGCCTGCGCCGCCGGCCAACAGTGCCCCGCCTAGCCCCGCCCCTTCTCTGCAGGCAAGCCTGGCCCCGCCGTCGCCTCAGCCTCGGCCTCCCAGCCCTGCACCCCGGCCGCCGCTGCCCGCTCCGTCGCCTAGCGCCAACAGCAGTAACAGCACCAACAGCAGCAGCGCGCTCCCGCCGCCGCGGCCGCCTGCGCCGCCGGCCAACAGTGCCCCGCCTAGCCCCGCCCCTTCTCTGCAGGCAAGCCTGGCCCCGCCGTCGCCTCAGCCTCGGCCTCCGAGCCCTGCACCCCGGCCGCCGCTGCCCGCTCCGTCGCCTAGCGCCAACAGCAGTAACAGCACCAACAGCAGCAGCGCGCTCCCGCCGCCGCGGCCGCCTGCGCCGCCGGCCAACAGTGCCCCGCCTAGCCCCGCCCCTTCTCTGCAGGCAAGCCTGGCCCCGCCGTCGCCTCAGCCTCGGCCTCCCAGCCCTGCACCCCGGCCGCCGCTGCCCCCTTCGCCGCAGCCACGTCCACCCCCTTCCCCAACTATTGCGGGTGCGCGTCGTTGTTGAAGTTGGGCTGCGCATGCATGCAATATGACATATGCAATTACAATTGTCAGAGTCGCCCGTCATGCTCCGTCCGTCATGGATCAGTTAAACCCTGCTGACGTTCGACTGCTTACGGAACACTGAACGCTCATCACCTGCTGATGACCTGTTGCTCACCGGCACACAGGCTGCCCCCAGCAGTTCGAGGGCTACACGGGCTATGCGGCCTACGACCACACAGGCGACGACATGGCCGGCGGCCCCTACGGCAGCCCCCAGCTGGCGGCGGCTGCCTGCAGCTCCGACCCGCGGTGCGCGGGCTTCAACTCGGCGGGCTACACCAAGAGCACTGCCTGGCCGCTGGACCCCTCGCAGGTGGATGCGCGCATCTACCCTGGCTTCTGCATTCACGTCAAGATAGGTGCGTGGTTGGTTGGTTGGTGCGAGGTCCGGTCATCACGTTTTGCACGCGTGCTTTAGCGGCTAGCAACCAAGCTACTCGCTCGATACAAGCAAGGCGATGTCTCGGCGGCGGAGTGCATGTGCATGATATGATGTTTGGTTCAAGGCATCGATCGGCATGCATGGGTGCTGCTACTACCTCTAGACTAGGCTAGGACTGTACGGCGGCACCTGGGCACGACTCACGACTGGATGGGGCCCGCTGCTGCTGCCCCTAATGCATCATGCTTGCAGCGCCGCCGCCCTCGCCCGGCCCCTCTCCGCTCAACCCGCCTTCACCGCCACCACAGCCGCGGCCTCCCTCCCCTGTCCCGCCGCGGCCGCCCTCCCCTGTCCCACCGCGGCCGCCCGCTCCTGTCCCGCCACCTTCGCCCAGTCCCCCCTCGCCCTCTCCCTCGCCGCCCCGGCCCCCGCCACGCCCACCCACGCCGCCTCCACTGCCTTCCCCACCGCCACCGCCGCCCTACCATTTCGGCTGCTTCAAGGACAGCGACGCCCGCCGGCTGCCGGTGGTGTTGGCCTGGGATCAAAGGAACATGACGCTGGAGTGGTGTGATGCCCTGGCTCGCGCCGCCGGTGTTCCGCTGTACGGAGTTCAGTTCTCGTGGTTCTGCTTTGGCGGCAATGACCTGGCGTTTGCCACAAGCCTGGGCCCCTCCCCGAACTGCACAAGGCCGTGTGGCGGGAACAGCAGCCAGGTAAGACCGGTGTTGGATGCTGGCCTCTCTCCATGTGTGCGTACCGCTGTTTGTGAGGTAGGGTAGCAGGATGGGTTGGGGCATGAGTGGCACCTGTGCCGACGCATGTGTGCGTATGTTAGTTTCGATGCATCTGCCCCATGCATCCAATCGACTGCAGATCTGTGGCGGAGAATATGCAAACAACCTATATGCGCTCAATGGTAAGCGGGGCTGCTGACCATGTGAATTGCCGCGTGGACCCATCACGCCAGTCCACACATATTTGGCGCGCATTCCTTGTTCATCAACTTCGCCTAGGCCTACGCACAACCAGCCACGGGAATGGTTGATTATTTTAGGCTGATCAGTTTTGGGCTGAGCCCCCCGAGCGAAGCGATCCAGGGGGAGGCGAAGCTCCCCAGGATTGCCCCTGTCCGTGCCTGCCTGCCTGCATGCCTGCCTGCCTGCCACGCCAACCCGCCCCTACCTCCCTCCCTCCACGCACCTCGCTCTCGGCCCCGACCTCCATCCCTACTCCAGGCCCGCCCAGCCCGCCGTCCCCCTCGCCGCCCAGCCCTCGCCCGCCATTTCCGCGGCCGCCCTCTCCGCCGCCCCAGCCCCCCAGCCCACCCTCGCCGAGCCCACCTGCGCCCGGAGGTAGCCGTAGATAGCGCATCCATCTATCTACCTGATGGGGCGTACTAGCTAGGACGTCGTCGCCGGCTTGCCGCGTGCCGTGAGTGTATGTTTGCATGGTCAGCAGTATGGTGTGCGGCCACTCGGTTATCACGCACGTGCTGACCTACCTCCATCCCCGCCCCCTCACCCACCCACCCGCAGGTGGCCTGGAGCCGCCCAGCCCGCCGTCGCCCTCTCCCTCGCCTCCCCTACCTGCACCCACGCCGCCTCCACTGCCTTCTCCACCGCCGGGCTATGTGTACCAGGGCTGCTTCAAGGACAGCGACGCCCGCCGGCTGCCGGTGGTGTTGGCCTGGGATCAAAGGAACATGACGCTGGAGTGGTGTGATGCCCTGGCTCGCGCCGCCGGTGTTCCGCTGTACGGAGTTCAGTTCTCGTGGTTCTGCTTTGGCGGCAATGACCTGGCGTTTGCCACAAGCCTGGGCCCCTCCCCGAACTGCACAATGCCGTGTGGCGGGAACAGCAGCCAGGTGCGTGCGTGGGGAGCCCCATCCATCCGTTTGGTCGCCTTGTCAGTGTGGAGTTGAGCACGGCGGGGGACGGAATGCATGGGAGCGAGGAGGCGCATACATACCCACGGCGGCCACGCACGCGCGCGGTCGGTCGTAACGTACGGGGCGCTGGATATCGCTAGGTGGCGGCCACCGCAGTAACTAACGGAGTGTGTGTGTGTGTGGGGGGGGGGTGCCTATCTGGAGCACCTGTGCCTTGCCGGCCGCCGACCCGTAGCTAGCTAGGGTGATGCAATTAGCGTGCACAACAATCAGCAAGGACCCGCTGTAAGCCCCACGTGTCTTGATTTGCCATCCGCGCAGATCTGCGGAGGCCAGTACGCGAATGGGGTATATGCTTTCAGCGGTAAGAGTGCGTGCCCCTCGCTCTCAACGGCAGCGGCGGCAAACGCAAACGCCTTTGGCACAAGGGCGCAAAAGCACTGCGTACACGCAACTAATTTTGCTCGCTCGCACGCACATGCATATACGGCCGTAGCCTGCATGCATCCTTTGTGTGCGCACGCCATCTCATAATTCTACGTAACCCGCCGCCCGCCCCTCCGCCTCTCGACTGCTGGCCTCGGCCTCCATCATTCCTCCAGGCCCGCTGAGCCCGCCTTCGCCGCGGCCGCCCTCGCCAGCGCCCCCCTCGCCGCCCAGCCCCCGCCCACCCTCGCCAAGGCCCCCCTCGCCGCCCAGCCCTCGCCCACCCTCTCCCCGCCCCCCAGCTCCACCGCCGCCCCAGCCTCCCGTGCCGGCCCCGCCTCCAGGTATGCACATCGGCCGGCGCTGTAGCGAGGGTCGTCAGACGTCCGGGGGCCTGAGATGAGGGGCGGCCGCCATTGGGCCAATACTGTTGACCTGTCGTGGGGCGGGGCCGCATGCAGTCTAGCGCCACCTGCTTTGCACGCGCATGCATGTGAGTGGCGATGTGACAACGAACAGGACGTCAGTCGCGCTGATCAAGTGATGAGATAGATGCACGCCCAGCGCCAGCTAGGCACTCAAACAATGAACTCATCACACAAAGCCCATCGCTACGCTCGCTCGCTTGATGGCTCACTTGCTATGTACCTGCTGCCGCCGCCGCCGCCTGCTGTTCGCAGCCTGCACCGAGCGGCCACAGGGCTGGTGCGCTGGAGACCTCAGCATCTACCTCCGCGTGGATTGCAACGGCGATGGCATGGACGACCAGGTCTGCTACGACGCAAGCGGCAACAGGGGCGTGATCCTGGCGGCCCCGCCGACCGGCCGGAACGACACCACCGCCTGCGCCGACACGTGGCCCTCCGTGGCCGCTTCTGCCGCCGCCTGCCCGCCCGTGTTCAGCCGTAAGCGACGCTGCTTGCTTTACTTGCTTGCTGCTAGCTAGGTAGTAAATAGGCTAATATTGTAGCCGCACGCACGTGTTGACTGTCCGTATGCGCAACATGGATGAGCACGTCGTGTTTGCGTGCGTCTATCTTGGCTCCATCGATCAAATAATAATGCGGCTCGGTGGTGTCATCACTCTGTTGACCATTGCCTCACGCACGTACGTCCGCCTTCCTTGCTTGATTGTTGCCTAGCTAGTAAGTTGCTTGGCCTCTATCAAATCCCTCCTCCACCATTACTTGACCATTACTCCGCCTGCTGCTGAACTGCTTCTTACAGGTTGCCCAGAAGAATCCGCCTACGTGGCGTTGCCGGACGCATACTGGGGCTGGGGCAATTACCCGGACAGCTACGTTGCGTTGTGGGGGGAGACCTCACCGGCTGCGGCAAAGAGGTTCTGTGACTCCTACACCTGCTACCTGTGGGACCGGGACGGGTTGTGCGCCACCTCACCCATCCTCCGGCTGATGTACTGGGAAGGCAAGCCATGCGCGTATGTGAAAGCGCAACCAAGCCCTCCTAGCCCTCCACAGCCAGCCAGCCCGCGGCCTCCGGGCCCCAGCCCCCCGCCCTCTCCCTCGCCACCACCGCTCCCGCCCCGCCCGCTGCCTCCGCCGTCTCCGCCCTCACCTCGGCCTCCACTGCCTTCCCCACCGCCGCCGCCGCCCTACCATTACGGCTGCTTTAGAGACAACGCCACCCGCCTCTTGCCGGTGGTGCTGGCATCTGATCAAAAGAACTTGACGCTTGAGTGGTGCGCCGCCCTGGCTCGTGCCGCCGGACTGAAGCTGTTTGGGGTGCAGTTCTCTTGGTTTTGCTTTGGAGGCAATGACCTGGCGTTTGCGACAAGCCTGGGCCCCTCTACGGAGTGCACAATGCCTTGCGGCGGGAACAGCAGCCAGGTAGGTGCGTGCGTGTGAGGCGTCGTTTGCGTGCATGCATGTACCCAGACATCCGTTTAGCGCACCGTCAGACAGACCTGGGACTAGTTGCTATCTATCTAGCTACTCAAAACTCATCACATTGGCTATACCAAGGTAGGACGGAGCAGTTCATGCCTTTGCTAAGCACTACGTGCGTATGCCATGCTGTTTGTCATCACCCGCAGATCTGTGGAGGTCCATACTCAAACAACGTATATGCACAGAACGGTACGTAGGGACCAACCAATGCAACTTGTGGATGGCCGTACATACGCCCGCACGCACGAGCTTGAGCATGAACATTACCTTGCTTCCCAGCCGATGCAGACCAAAAATAAGATTGCATTGGTTACACGCGGATTACACAAGAATACGCGAAGCGACTTTGTAGCAGCGGAGCAGTAGGTTATAGGCGATAGGTGGCAGGGACCCGTTGCGGATCAGAATGCGGATTGCCGATCAGAACACCAAAACTATCAAGGTCCATTCGCTTGCTTCACCTTCCCTCACCAAGCTAACCTCCCTCCCTCCCCGCCTCCCCCACCCTTCTCCCCTGCTGCAACCATCTTGTCTGCCGCACCATAAGGCCCGGCACCGCCCAGCCCGCCCAACCCGCCTTCTCCGAAGCCGTCGCCGCCCTTGCCGCCATCGCCGCCAAGGCCTCCGCCAGGTGCGTGTACTTACTTTCATCCTCGACCTCAAGGACATTGCAACAACGCCGCGTGGGCGCAATGGGCGTGGGTGCGTTTCCCTTGAAAGGGATGAGTGGGGACGGGCTCAGGACGGGCACAGCGCGGGCGGGCCAGGGCGGGCACAGCGCGGGCCAGGTCGGGGGCAGGGTTAGGCGCAATGCGTGCCCGCCCCCCTGATCAAGCGGGTCGCATCTGATGCGGGTTGCATTATATAATAGTTTGGGAGGCCTTACAAGGGTGCAGCGCAGGAATGTGTTTCGGGGCGCGTGGGGTTGCTGATGCCTGCCGCCCATCAAGCCTAGTGTTATGTCACGTGCTCTTTAGGGGCGCAGCCCTTTCCCCAGCTGTTCAAACTAGACTCCCATTCAGTTCCTGACACACGTTCTTCCCGCAGTTTGCGTCGCGCGGGGAGCGGGCTGGTGTGTCCAGCCCACAGAGGTCTACTCTCACGAGGAGGATTGTGATGGCGACGGCTATTTGGATCACTTTTGCAATGACATTTTCGGAAATCGCCGCATCATCTTTACAGCTCAGATTGGTCCATCGTGTGTGGAAACCCGGACCGTTGCACCAGCAACTCCCTGCCCCCAAGTGTTTAATCGTAAGTATGTGATATTGTCGTTTTCAGACTCAAATAGGGGCGGCATCACCCCCTGTTTAAACCAGATCCGTTGCCACCATACATTGCGTCCAGCGCGGGATAGCTACCATGCTGCTAACACAGCAAGTGTGATTGCCCACGTGTGTGGCTGTGTGCACGTACTACGTACTGCACGTACGCAGGCTCATGTATCGACGCGCCCGGCTATGCTTCACTCCCGGACACCGTGTTCGGCCGTAACCCGGGTAACCTGGGTCTAATGGTGTACACCCTGACCCCGACCTACAACATGGTGTACCCTACGCTGGGGCAGTGCGCGTCGCAGTACAATTGCATCATGTTTTCCTCCGAGGGAAAGTACGCCGTTGGCACGCTGGGCCAGATCGACACGCTGCAGAGCAGCAGCTACGGCGGGTGCACCTACGTGAAGCTGCCCTCGCCGCCACCCTCGCCGCTGCCGCCGCTGCCGCCGCTTCCTCCGCCGCTGCCGCCGCTTCCTCCGCCGCGCCCACCAAGCCCACGCCCCCCGTCGCCAAGCCCACCACGGCCTGGCGCACCTATAGCGACCAGTGAGTTCTCAATCAGCGCCCTACCTCAATTAGTTGAACAACGCCATATATGCTTGCTGCTGACACGGCGGCTGCTATCTAGACAGCAGGCCCCGCTTAGGGACAGCGGACGGACGGCAAACGGTCTTGCATGTGAGCCAAACGACCGAGCAAGGCACGGGCGGGCGTACCACCGTGGAGCCTGATGGGCGCGAGCATGCCATTTCGTGCGCCCAGCCACCGGCAGCACAATTAACATGCGATTATTGAAGTGTGCGTTGCACTGTTAATTGCATCTATCTCTCCAGCCCGGCTGGCTGTGACCCCCGCCGGTTCACGTCTCACAAGTCTGCACAAGTAAGCAACACTGATCATGCTGCTGCTGCAGGTTGTGTGCCACCGGCCGGCTGGTGCGTGCATCCAGGTAACCGACCAGGGGGGACTCGACGTGGGGGCAGATAGGGCAGAAGTCTAGGAGTCATGTAACCTAGCTAGCTTTAAGCCTATCTATAACAACCTCCGTGTGCCACTTACCGGTATCGTGCAGGAGCCGTGCTGAACCGATCGGTGGACTGCAATGGCGACGGCTGGCCGGACGCGCACACCTGCATGGACGCCACGGGCCGCCGGGGTGTGATCCTGTCGGTGCAGACCACCACCACATGCGTCAACAACTGGCCCAACGCCACCGTCGCCGAGTGCCCGCCGGTCTTTGGAAGTGAGCGCAACCAAGTAGTCCAGGGCGCGATGGATGGATGCATAGATGCTAGCTAGGGCGTGCCGGCAGCATGTTAACTCATGTCGTCATTCCTGTTGATAACCTAGCGGCGCATGCGTTGGATGCGGTTATGGGTTGTCATGCCTTGGATGGAGTGACGCCGTGGATGGATTGTTGCAGAATCTAGTGTCATTGACTGCCCATGCACACAAGTAAGCACAAACCATCAAGCCGCCTACGCAGTCAACCACACCCGTCCCTCAATTCAACCGCCCCATTATTGCTCCATTATTGCTCTGCCCAGCCTGCGACCGGCCTGCTGGTTGGTGCGCTACTGGAATCTTCAAAGTGATGGACTGCGATAATGACGGGTATGCCGACTTCACCTGCGCCGACGCTCCTCCCGGCCAATCAACACAAAGAGTGAGATGTCTAGTAGGGGCTGGGGAGTCCGGGGCCAAAAGTGTGCGAAGTTTGTTTTGCCCATGCCGCCGCCGCCCCCGTGTTGGGGCACCTGGAGTGAGCGATTGTTGATTGTGGGTGCCGACAATTGGATCGATGGCTTTGGCTGTACATGTGTCATCATGAAACGCAGTCTGCTGAGCACGCGTCAGATAGGCAGCCGTGTCATGCCGTGGACCACATTATACCCCACACGCAGCCCGCCCTCCGGACTGACTCCCCCCGCCCTCCCCCCCTCCTGCCCCCCCCCCGACTTCACTTCTTAATTAATCATGAATGTAACCCCCCCCCCCCGCCGCCCTTTTCTGCCCGCTCATCACCTACCTTCTACCACGCCCGCCCATCTATCTTGGCAGGGCGTGATACTCGGCGGGTTCCCCAAGGCGGCGGGCCAGCAGTGCACGAACAGCACCATCGCGTGGCCCAACGCCCCCGTCAGCTCCTGCAGACAGGCATTCGACCGTAAGTGTCACGTACGTATGGTTTGCTCATCACCCATTATGCATGATGCTGGGCGGCTGTGGCTGTAGCACTCCTACCTGGCTATAGCACTCCTGGCTGTAGCACTCCTGCTTGACGTATGATGTCTTGCTTACTTGATGATGCTTTCACAGCGTGCCCTCCACAACCTGGCTACGTGCTGTACCGCAACGCCACCATTGACCCATGGTCGTACGCCTACCCTCCCGATGGAAATGCGGAGGGCGCACATTACAGATGCAATCCGATCAAGTGCAACCCGCACTTGTATGCGCCATGTTGCACTGCGTGGTGAGCAACAGTAATAATTAGGTTCACATACGCGCACACACGCACAGCAACGCTCGCTTACTACTCACACAACCGCACGCACGTATCCACGCATGCGTTGACTGTTATTATGCACACATAATTGTTGTGCGTGCCAGATATCAGTAGGTAGACCCTTCATTCGGTGTAACATTGTCCTATCTATAACCCCTTCCCATCCCTGCTGCTGATGTCTACGCCCCAATGATGATGCATGCATGCATCACCAGGTCCACCGACGGCGCCTCGACCAACGATTGGTTTATAAGACTCAAGTTTGCACCCGGGCTCTGCACGTACGTCGGCGACTACGACATTGACGTCACCATGCCCCAGGGAGTGGTCCGCTCGTCGTCCAGCCTGACCAGTGCCGCCGATGCCGCCGGCATCGGGAATGAACCCTCGGCGGCCGTACTGCTGGACGACAGCGGCGCTGGCACTACTGCTGCTGCTAATGGCCAACTCGTAGACCCGCAGGTGGCGACGATGAGCCCGCCGCCGCCGGCACCCACCAGCAGCAGCAGCAGCCCCAAACCTGCCGCTGCATCTTCTGCTGCGGTCTCGAGGGAGGCCGCCGCACCGTCGTCTGCAGCAGGAGAAGGAGCTACAGCCGCCACGGAGCAGCAGCAGCAGCAACAGCCCATCGACATGGCCGCAGCAGACGCAGGCGGACTGATGGAAGCAGCAGCAGCGACGGGCGGCGGTGGCGCGACCAGCACAAGCACCGGCACCAGTAGCAGCGTGGAAGACGCGGAGCAGACCTACCCACCGCCGCCGCCAACGTCGGTCCAGAGCAGTGGCAGTAGTGGCAGCCGTGGCAGCAGCTCATCTGTGTCAGCCGCCATTGTGGGGGCGGCAGTGGGGGGCGTGGCGGGCGTGGCGGTGTTGGCGGCGGCTGTGGTGGGGCTCGTGCGGTGGCGCCGCGGCACGGTGCACGAGAACGTGCGAGTCACGCCGCTGTGATGTCTGGGTGCAGCGCACAGCGTGCCTGCGGGGGGGTCGTTTCGCCTGGGATGTAACCCCATGTTCTAACGAGGAAGAGCTGAGCGAGAGCGCTCAAACTTTGCTTTCAGAGTTGTAACCTGGGTAGAACCTGCGAAGTGATGGGGTCCCAAAGTTCAGGGTGAGTTGGTGGGGGGGGGCGGAAAATTTCGTCATCAGGCCTCCACCACATCAAGTAAGCACGGCATGGGCACTACGTGCACCAGGCACAGTAAAAGAGGCTAGGAAACCACCATTGAGTCTGGAGTAAGAGTTTTGTGCGTGAGAAGGGTGCATTTACCGCTAGCGGACCGCCAAGCGATCCATGGGGTGTGACCCGTAAGCATCATGTTAGGGGGCTTTCACACGTGGGAAGCCAACTTTGGGTCAAAGCCGGCTTAACGGGCGAAACCGATTCACACGCAGTGCGGCGGATGGCACAGTGCGAAACCAACTGTGTTTCAACCTTGCTTCGTCTCTCTTGCTTATTACTTAGCTTTCTTTTATAGAACAAAACCCTTATACAATGGAGACACGTACTTGTGTGCGCGGACGGGCCAAAGCCAACAAGATGCTCACGCTGCCCGCATCCTTACTGCCCCAAAACATGCAATGACTTGTGTATACATCTCAAAACAAAGCACTTATCAGTCTGTGGTCGAGATGTTGCCTTTTTCATGAAGGAAACCCTGCATTGCACCACGCTGGGCAGCTTTTTATTATCCTGCTGCCCTATTGGACAATACATACAACCATAGCAGCTAAAATGCTCACAGTCGGCCTCCACAGGCCATTTGCACGGTCCGGCGCATGCCATTCGCAGCCATGCACACGCGAGACAGAGCTATTGAGCGAGGAGTTGACACCAAACGTCCATTTATAGCGCAAAATTGACTTTGTGACGTGGATTCGCGAAATTCAGCGGAGATTGTGCCACCTATTCTTTGGCATTCGCGGCGCGTGGGTCTGCTTTGGGGCTGTGAAGTGTCTATGCATAGCCATATGATAATATATATCAATGGAATGATGGGAATCCTCGAAACCGGTAGTGAAATGTGGAAGCCGGCTTTGCGAAATCGGGGTGGGGGGGCCGGCTTGGCGAGTCGGTTTCGGGGTCGGTTCCGAGGTCGGCTTCGACCCGGTTTCGGGGTCGAAGCCGGCTTCGCATGTCACGTGTGAAACCCCCCTTATGGGCAAATGCCATGAACACGATTACACGAGGGAGGATGAACGGCAGGAGAGGATACCGTACAGCTGCAAGACATGCACGATAGGTAGCCGCAGCACGCAGCATGCGGTAAAGCAGCTCTGCGCAGCCCTCTGCGGGCCCGTTCAACCGCGCCCTCGCCGCCGCGAGTAACTCGTAACCGGTCTTAGACATGCCTTTGTCATCCCCTACAACCTACGTCCGCGTTTATGCCGCAGTCTACGCCACCTCCCTCCCTCGTCCGCCTCCAGCGCCTCGCGCCCACCTAAGGACACACCGTGCCACCCATCCGCCAAAACACGGGTACCATCTACCCATCATTCACCTCCATCCCCTCACCTCACCCCACCCGCCAACCCCCAGCCCTCAATCCAAAGGTCGAACTGGAAATTTGAATGAACTCCCTCCCAACCCCCAGCCCTAAATCGCCCCAAACCCCAATCCCCCTGTATCCCCTCCCCCAACCCCCAATCCCCCAAACCCCAAACCCCAATCCACCAACCCCCAACCCCCACAGCCTACGGCCGCAGCGGCGGCAGCGCCCCGCTCCCCCTCGCCCAGGCGTCCAACCACTTGTTGCGCCGCCCGCTGGCGTAGGCGCCCAGCTCCTCACTGGCGTCGCGGCCCAGGCGCCGCAGCAGCTTGGGCAGCTCGCCGTCACGGCGGGCGGTCATGACCTGGCGGCAGCGAGGGAGGCGGGTTGTAAATGAACGAGGGAGGGGGGGGTCACATTCGTGATTGGTCAAGAAGAAGCGAGGTCGTAGCCCGAGGTACATTGGGCACAGGGGGAAGGGGCGGCTTGGGGGCGGGGAGTGGGTTGTCGTCTATAGGCCGGAATGAGCATGGGGCGAGGCACGGCAATATTGCGCGCTCGTAGACCAGGCAAGGCGGGGCGTTGGTACGACGGCATTGCGGTACGGCAATACGCGCTACGGCACAAACCCACACGCACACGCGGCCCCAACCCACGGTGCGTGCCTCCGGCGGCTTCAGGGCGTAGATGAGCTCCGCCGCCAGGTCGGCGGCGGCGGCGGCGGCCCGGGCGCCCGCGCTGCCTCGCGCCACCGCGGGCGGCTTGAGCGCGGCGCCCACCTCGCCCACCGCGGCCTCCAGGAGCAGGACACACGACAGCAGATCACGACTGGCCTGGTAGCGCTCACAGATGCCCTGTGCGGGGGAGGTTTGGTGATGAGGAGATAATGAGGTGCCAAGTTGTTGGTTGCAATGCCGTGATGAAGGCAAAAGGAAGGCAGGTGTACACGTGTGTCATCGGGCACAGCGGCGCGAGGCGGTGCGTGTCACAGCGTGAGCCAGAAATGCCTGCTGGTCTCCTGCGCGCTCTGACCAGCCCATGAGCCTCCTTCTTACAAGGCATGGTGCCATGGATCCCCCCCCCCCACACACAAACACAGCCACGCACCTGCACCACCTCCAAAAGCTCTGTGGCCGCCTTTGCCCTCGCCGCCGCGACCGCAGCTGCGTCACCCAAGCCCTCGCCCTTGGCAGCCCCGCTGCTGCCACCGCCGCCGCCGCGGACGCTGCCTCCCGCCGCCGCCGCCACCGCCGCCGCCGCCCCCAGCGCGTCCACGTAGTCGAGCAGCACGGGCAGCTGTGCTGGATGCCGCTCGCCGTAGTGCCGCCGCGCCACCGCCACTGCGAGACACACGCACACGTGTGCAACAACTTCCATGCACATTCGGGCGTCTGCACGGCTGGCATACGCGGTCATGTCGGTAGAAACAACGGTACTGTTGACCTCGTGTGTTGACCTCCTTTCCTCATGATACCCATTCTTTGTTGTGTTCTTTGTCCCTTGTTGGGCTTGGGATAAAAGCCCGCCGCGGCCGCCGCCTCCCTCTCCCTAGCTTGGGTTGGTTGAGTTTGGGCTGGTATTCGCAAACCCCCCCCCCAAAACAAATACCCCCTGCGCCTCACCCGCCTCCTCCAGCATGCGCAGCGCCTCCCCCACTTGCAGCGGCTCGCCGAATCGCAGCAGGTTGTTGGCCACGTTGCGGCTGGCCCACAGCCGCTCCGGGACCGGCACCAGAGAGCCCCTGAGCGGGAGCGAGCGGGCGGGTGGGTGTCTGGGTGAGCACCGGCGTGTGTGCGAGAGCGGGTGTGACCGGGTGAGAGCGCCAGGGGCAAGCAGGCAGCACATCCCCACGTGGCCTCTAGCAGCAGCACCACCACAGCTACCGCGGCCTAGCAGCAGCAGCAGAAGCAGTAGCAGTAGCAGCACGGGCAGCAACCGCCCCACCACGCACCGTGCCGCCGCCGGGCCGCCCGGCCCCACCGCCGCCAGGCTGCCTGCCCCGCCCGCCGCCTGCCCCCGCTGCTCCGCCAGCGCGGCCGCCGCCTGCGCCTCCAGAGCCGCGCGCTGCCGCCGGATCTGTTCGGTGGTGGCGTGGCGGCGGTGGTGGTGGTGGTGGTGGTGTGGTGTGTGTGTGTGTGTGTGTGTGTGTGTGTGTGTGTGTGTGTGTGTGTGTGTGTGTGTGTGTGTGTGTGTGTGTGTGTGTGTGTGTGTGTGTGTGTGTGTGTGTGTGTGTGTGTGTGTGTGTGTGTTAAAGAGCACAAGGAAAACGTTGCGCAATGTATGCGATGCAGCAAAGCGACGGTTTACGGATGTTACCTGAAGTTACCTCGCATACCTGCGGCGGTGAGCCGCCGGTCTTACCAACCGGAATTCGCGCAACCCCCGCTACTCTAACCTCGAGGGGGGATTAGTGTCCACACGCTCTCAAGGGTGCAAACCCATGCATGTGCTCACGGTACCGTGAGGCCCAGGCACTTCTACGATTCCTAGCTCCGCGTCGCCCGCTAAGTCCAAGCTCGCTCCCGCCCAATCCTCGATGAAATTCTCACCTGCGAGCGAATAAGAAAACAACAGAGCACAGGGCAGCAGGAGGGGAGTGTCACGAACAAGAGCGAAGGAACATGTTAGCGCGGCGGCGCGCGACGAGCAAACACGCAGCCCAGTCCCAGCCCAATTAACTATACTAGGGGTTGCGCGATTTGGGAAAGAGACGGAGGATGGGCGACCGCGAGCAAGTAAACAGGCGGGGGACGGCATGGGCGCATGCATGACGGCAAATGCAAATGTGTGTGTTAAAGAGCACAAGGAAAACGTTGCGCAAAGACAGTGTATGCGATGCAGCAAAGCGACGGTTTACGGATGTTACCTGAAGTTACCGCAAATGTGTGTGTGTGTGTGTGTGTGTGTGTGTGCGTGTGTGTGTGCGTGTGTGTGTGGCGGGGAAGTGCAGTCATAATGGGGGGGGATGGCGGGACCGTCCTCGTGAGGCGGAGCACAGGGGGCAGGGGTCGACACCGTGCACGCACATGGCATGCACGTGTGTCTCCAAGGGCGATAGGATGTGTGCGAAGAGCAGGTCACACACAAACACGCACACGCACATGCACACGCACGCACCTGCAGCGCCTGCCGTGCACCCAGGCTCATATTGGTCTCGGCCAGTCGCTCCAGGGCGCGGCACACGGCGTGGCGGCCGCCACCGGGCAGCACACGCCGCAGCAGCTGTGATATAGCGCAAGGGGCGGGTGGGGTTATAAAGGCCAGCCCAAGCTAATGCCAGACCCAATGCAAAAGAGCGAGGCGGAGAGCGTGGCATACGCTGTGGCAACGGAGGGGTGCATTCATGATTACTTTAGGAAGGGGGCGGGCGGGCCGGGTGGGGTTGGAGATGGAGTGGGGCGGCGTCAGGAGCATGAGATAGGTGGAGCAGGGGGGGCAGTTACGGCAATGAACGGGACTTGGAAGGGCCGACACGTCCGGTTGGCTCTTGGTTTGTGTGCGCGGAGCGCCATACAGCATGTGGGCACGCCCGCTGTGCACCTGACACCCTGCCACCTCCACACACGCACACACCCACACACACACACACACCTGGGCAGTGGCGGCCAGGCTGTCTGCAGGCGCGCCGCGCGCCCGCTCCCCCAGCTGGTACCGCATCAACCGCTCCAGCGCCGCCACACCCGCCGCCGCCGGCGCCGCCGCCGCCGCCACCTCCGCTGCCGACTCCTCGCCGTCAGCTTCCGATCCGCTGCCGGCCGACGCCGTTGTTGACGCATCGCCTGACAGTGCCGCCGTCGTTGGCGGCGGCGGCGGCGGCGCGTAGCCCGCGGCCTCCAGTGCTTCAGCGTACACAAGCGCCGCCACCGCCAGCGGCGGCAGCGCCGCACCGTTGGCAGCGCCATCACGGCCGCCGGCGGCGGCCGCCGCCTCCTCCCGCGAGATCACGCCATCAATGAGACTCACAGCTAGTTGCAGCCCGCCGCCGCCACTGGCGGCGGCGCTGGTCCCACTGGCGCCGCTGGCGCTGGCGGCGGCGGCGGCGGCGCGGGCAAGTGCCGGCGACACGCATGGCGCCATGGCGGCGGCGGCGGGCGGCAGCTCGGTCCGCGGCGGCGGCACTTGCCGTACAATGCGGCACTGCACAACACAGGGTTCAATCTCATCATTTCCGGTGTTTGAGCTCTTTTCCGGGCTACGGCAATACGCGTAATGGCAGGCTAGCATGGTGGCGTACGGCGGCGCAGCGAAGGGGCTCGGCCACAGTCACCTACCCAACCAGCCGCCCAGGGAAACACACGACCAGCAACCTCCCTGACACTGTACACCGCTTGACCCCGCCTGCCTCCACCTGCCTCCACCTGCCTCCACCTGCCTCCACCTGCCTCCACCTGCCTCCACCTGCGCCCTTCATACAAAACCGCCTCCCCCCATCAGCACCCGCCTGCCCTCGCCCTCCCCTTCTTACGCAGGGCCCTCTTGCCCCCGCCCCCATCAGCACCCGCTTACCTCGAATCCCTGCTCCAGGCTCTCCGCCGGGCCCAGCAATGGCGCCAGCTGCACACACACCTGCCGCCCCGCCGCAAGCAGCTGCAACACGCATGTGTGAGATTGAGAGCGACTGGGTGCAGGGGCCAAAGAATATGCATGTCCACATTGGCTGAAATACACTTAAGATGGTAGGAAGAGATGTGGAGCATGGCCGCCTTGGGTGGTATCACCCGCACACAATCTTACGCCTCGCATTGCATTCCATGCACTTTTCCATCAATCGTTCATTCTGTTACTCTCTCGGACGTCGAGCGGCACGCCCACCCACACCTGCAAGTGAGCCATGCGCCCCCAGTGCCGCAGCTCCCACGCCACCAGCTCCGACGCCGCCGGCAGCGACTGCGAGGACGTCGCCGTCGCCGCCGCCACCTCTGCCTCCAGCACCGCGCGCAGCGCGTCTGCAGGCGCCGGCTGTAGCGGCAGTTGGCCCAACCAACCGCCGCCGTTACCGCCGCCGTTGCCGGCGGCGCCGCCAGTGAGGAGCAGAGCGAGCGGCTCGGAGGCGTTGCCTGTTTGCCCCCGAGGAAGAGCGGAGATAACCAAAACATTGGCGTCTTTGAGGAAGGCAGCGTGCAAACACTGTTTACGTGCTTCGCCCTTAGCCCCATGACCAGTGCACGACCGCATGTACGTGTTTGCAGCCTCTAATGAACCACCGATGAGCCGCACGCACCTGTGAGGTCAACCGCTCCCTCAACCGCCGCCGCCGCCGACTCGTACGGACGGCTGCTGGATCCACCAACCGCCGCAACCGCCTCCGCCGTCGCCGCCTCCGCCGCCTCCAGCGACACAGCCGGCGGCGGCGGTAGCTCTGCCGCCTCCAGCCGCACCGTCGCAGCCGCCGCCGCCGCCTCGGACTCGGCCGCCGCCACCGTCCCCTCATCCGTGCTGCCGGCCGTGGCGGCGCCGCCGCCGGGACCCATCACCGCCGCCGCCGCCGCAACCGCCGCCACGTCCAGCGTCGGCGCCGTACGGGCAGCGGTTGACAGTTGTACGGAGCAGTCCAGCACGAGGCGGGCCGCCGCCGGGCCGCCGCGGAGCAGGTCGGCGGCGGCGGCGGCGGCGGCGGCGGCGCCGGGCGGCGGCGGCACGATGGTGCCTGGCGGCGCGGGCCGGCCGGCCACACTGCCCTTGAACGACAGTGTATACCTGTATGCCGAGGCGGGTGCGTGCGCAGAGGCGTACCGTATGTGAGTGCTGATCGCAAAAGCTGTTTACCATATCCTGAAAATGTGTTTGCAGAGGCGTGACGCATTGCGACTTGCGAGGTGGTCGTTTGGTTGCCAAAACGCCCCTAGACCCAAGGCCGCTCCAGCACGAGGCCCCGCCGCACCAGTTGCTGGCCAGCCGCAGCCGCCGGTCCGTCTCCTTCAGCGCCGCCGCCTCCGCCGCCCGCCGCGCCGCCTCCGCCGCGGCCTGCGCAGCCCGCCGCTTCGCCTCGCGAGCAGCCGCCTCCGCCTCAGCACGCCTGCACCCGGGCAGTGATGCAACATCCATAAAACATCACACGCGCACACCACGCGTGCATGGCCAACTTTTCCGCTCTCTTCTTGGTGCCCGAATCCCGTACTACGCATTCGGTACTCGTTCACTCCTGATCGCAGCCGCCTCACCGCTTGGCCTCCTCCTCCGCCCTCCTCCGCGCCTCCGCCTCCTCCCGTAGCCGCCGCTCCACCTCCGCGCGCGCCACCAGTTCCGCATCCAGCCGCGCCTCGCGCTCCTCATACACACGCCGGGCCGCCTCCGCCGCCTCCTGCAGAGAGAGGGAGGGGAGGAGGGCAGAAGGGGGAGGGGCAGAGGAGGTTGCAAAGATGGTACAGAGATGTGTAGCGAAGTAAACAGCAGGCGTCAGAGATCAAGAGAGATGTGCAGCTGCTGAGTGCAGCTGGTGGTTTGCTCGTGATACGGCTGAAGCCATGGCCGAAAGATGTAAATAGAGAGGCGTAGGCGAGCAGTTGTGTGCAGTGATTCAAGTAAACGTGTGCTAGTGAGCAGAGAACATGGAGAGCATGAGAGTGCAGCTGCAGCGGTAGTGCCAGCCGCACAGCCGCACAGCCGCACAGCCGCACACCCACGCGCGGCCGCTGCCGCCGCCCCCGCACCCACCGCCATGCGCTGTGCCTCGCGCGCCGCCTCCTCCTCCTCCTGGCGCTTGCGCTCCTCCATCGCCCGGGCGTCAGCCTCCGCGCGCGCCTTGGCCTCAGCCACCCTGAGAGCCGAGCGACACACACACACACACACACACACACACACACACACACACACGCGCAGAAACAATGAGTGTATTTTCTTACTACGTTGTACTTGATCGTCGACTTGACCCCAGTGCCCGCCCCAGCCCACACCTTTGGCCCCCTGGTGTCTCTGGTCCTTTCTGGGTGACTGGTGAAGACACCCCCGCCCCCCTGGCCCCCCGCCCCACCCCTTCCCCGGCCCCCCGCCCCACCCCTTCCCCGGCCTCCGCCCCCACCTGCGCTCCGCCTCCTCCGCGGCCCTCTTCTTCTCCTCCTCCAGGAACTCGCGCCGCCGGGCCCGCAGCGCCGTGTCCAGCTGACGCCCCTCCGCCTGGCGGGCCTGTGTGTGTGCGTGTGTGTGTGTGTGTGTGTGTGTGTGTGTGTGTGTGTGTGTGTGTGTGTGTGTGTGTGTGTGTGTGTGTGTGCGTGTGTGCGTGTGTGCGTGTGTGTGTGTGTGCGTGTGCGCGTGTGCGTGTGTGCGTGTGTGCGTGTGTGCGTGTGTGCGTGTGTGTGTGTGTGTGTGTGTGTGTGTGTGTGTGTGTGTGTGTGTGTGTGTGTGTGTGTGTGCGTGTGTGCGGGTGCGGGGGTTGCGGGAGGCGGTATGATGGGGGCTGAGGCTGCCGACAGGGCTTGGCAAGGCACCCCGTGTTCTCTTGGATCCAGTTACCGTGTCGGGAATTATTCTTGACGGGTACACCCAACAACATCACCACATAAATACCCCCACACATGCACGCACATGAATCCAAATCCACCACAGACACACACGCCACGCACCTGCAGCGCGAACAGGTCGGTCCGCTCCTCGTCCGCCGCCTCCCGCCCCAGCCGCACAGCCAGCAGCAGCGCCGCCGCCAACGCCCAACCGCCAACCGACGTGCCAGCCAGGCTGCCGCCAACCGCCGCGGCGGTTGAGGAGGCCAGGGGTGGCGCCGGGCCACCGGAGGCCTGTGTGGGAGGTGGCGCGTGTGTTTGGAATGGCGGAGGGTAGTACGGGCGGAGGCTGGCTATGTGTGGACGATGGCCGGCAGGCAACTAGGCAGGCTTCCACGCCCCGGCCGCGTCAGCCGGCGTTGTTTGCAAAGCCCTTCCACCCCACCCCATCCCATTCCGCGCGCACCTGGTGCAGCAGCCGCTGCTGGGAGCCGGCGCCGGCGCCCGCCCAGCCGCCTCCGGCCGCCGCCACCGCCTCCGTCGGCCCAACCGCCGCCGCCGCCGCCGCCGCCGCCCTGCCGGCCTCGGGCACCTCCGACTCCGTCACATACACCGTCTCGTACTCCTCCACATACTCGGACTGCACTTGCTGCTGCTGCTGTTGTTGCTGCGATGTCGGTTGCTGCGATGTCGGTTGCTGTGACGGCTGTTGCTGCGATGTCGGTTGCTGATGCTGCGACTCTTGCTCAGCCGCGGCGTTGGCACCGGCACCGGCACCAGCACCCGCTCCCGCCGCAGACCCAGCCGGAGCAGCTGGCGCCGCTGCTTGCGTCGCGGCAGCATCAGCAGTACCGCTAGCGGCAGCTGGTGCCGTGGGGGCTGCGGGTTCCGCAGCAGCCGCACTGTGCTTTGTAGACTCCGCCCGCGCGTGCTTTTTGGCTGCAGGGCCGCCGACGCCGTCGGTGCCGCCGGCGCTTGCCGCCGCAGCCGTCGCCACAGCCCGCCGGGGGCCAGCCCTACTGCGTGAAGCACCAAACGTTACTACTGCTGATGGATTCACCCAGACACTGCTGCTGTCGCGGCATCTCTTGGGCAAGGAAGCGCTGCCGGCGCCGCAGGCCCCGGCGGCGGAGGCGCCCACCGTATCACCGGGTTCACCGCCTGGCTGGTATGTTGCCGCCGCGCCTGGGCACCGTGCGCCGGCTCCGCATGCCACGCCCGCGGCAAATGCAGCTAGCAGCGCTGACTGGGAGGTGGCTGATGCCGGGCCCGAGCGACAGCAGGCGCGGGTTTGCGGCGCCGAACCGGCGGCATTGCGGTGCGCTAGGCCGCGCGGCACGCCGGCTTGGGGCCTCGCCCATGTGCCGCTGGTGCTCGCAATTGACAAGGGATTGGTTGATTGGTTTATGGATGCAGACTGCATTCCGCTCCAATACCACTATTGGACGCAGGGTTGATTGTTGCGGTGCGCTTGCACGATCCTAAAACCCTCCGCACAAGTTATTGATATGTATTCATGTAGATATCTCTGCTATAAAACAAGTCACTGGCTGCAACTGCTTGTAATTTCGGTAACCCGCCGTTCCGTAAGCCTATTGTGCTAGGCTCTTGGTATTAAGTTTTACTTAACGCCTCTAGTAATTTTGTTTGTTGGACTCACGCGGACATGCACCTGTTTCGACGGGATGAGGTCATTTCGTGATTTCTGTTCCACCCTTATTTCTGCCTGGTAAGAATTGTGTTGCAATACCCAGACACTTGTGCAACTATCTGCATATTACATCAGTGCGTTCGTTCTCTCCTATAGTTGGAGGCTCTTGCGCGACCGTCTCGCCTCTCGACCCGAAACAAAGACGCCGCGCCGAGCTGCGTCATTTGGGTTTACTGGACTGACTTGCTATACAGACGGGTGTCAAGTCAATCAACCCAGACACCACATTTCCGGACGAGTGGCCACACCACCGCACCGCTGGCCCGCGTCGAGCCGCACAAACTCAGCTACAAATTACAACAGCGATATAATACAACAGCCATAGCTTTAGCGATGACGATGGCAACGGGGCCACCCAAACCCTTGGCGCGCTGTGGCGTGGCCACACGCTCGCTGCTGCCTCAGCGGCTGGCCTGCCACTCGCTGGCCAGTCGGCATCGAGCCGGCCCAGGCCGCCCCCTCCTCACCCCCACCCTCCGCGGAACCCCGGGCTACAGCCCCGTCGCCACCGGCGCAGCTGCAGCCATCTCCATTCCGCTACAACCGGGCGGCGACGGCGCCAGCCACAACGGCGCAGCCAAGCCGGCGCCGGCGGCGCACGCCAACGGCAACGGCAGTAGCAGCAAAGGCAGTAGCAGTGGCCACGGCAGTAGCGTGTACAACACAGTGGCGGCGGCTGTAGCAGCGCAGTTCCCGGCCGTGCCGCCGCTGCCGGCGCCGCCGTCAACCGCCAACCTCTCTGACGTTGTGCCGTACCTGTGAGTTGCTGAGCGGCATGGCTCTGGGCAGCCGCAGTGCAGTGTGTATGGCCGTGGGCGCTGGCGGGGATAGTTGTATCATGGGAATGGAGGGGCCAGGGTGGGGGCGCGGGTGGGAAGCTTCGGGAGGAGGAGAGGTATGGCAGGAAGGAGGCCCCTGGAACGTGAGCAAGCGGTGTCGACACGACACGACACGACAGGACAGGACAGGGGGGCCGTGTAGGGCTGGACGTGGTAGAGCTGGGCATGGTAAGGCTGCGCGCGGGAGGGCACTGACGAGCGTGTCGGGAGCCTCGCGGGACGCCAGATGGCGTCACGTCGCGTTACGTCATGCTCCCCAGTGGCACTTTTCACGCCATGCGCTCGCCCTTCTGTGCCTCTGCCCCTCTGCCCTTCGTTCCGGGTCTTGGTTTGGTTGGCTCTGGAGTAAGCTGACCCCCGCCTCCTCCTCCCCCGCTCCGGCCCGCCCACAGGCTCAAGCTGGCGCTGCAGGAGCGCTACCTGGTGTGGCGGCTGGCGGCTGCCCTGGGCTGCATGTGTGTGGCCAAACTGGCGGGTGCGTGGGGGGGGGGGGGGGGCGTGTGTGTGTGGGGGGGGGGGAGAGGGGTACGTGTCAGTGTCAGTATCCGTGCAGATACCGGCGCCTAAATCCGTGGCACACCTGCTGTGTTTAAAAGTGTGCTGTTGCCGCTTCAGGTATCTCACTGCCTCTGGCCTTCAAGGGAGCCGTGGACGCAATGGCGGTGAGAGTGGGCTGGGGAGGAGGGCTGCAGGGGCCCGTGTGCGTGTGTGGGGGGGTGGGGGGCACACGCCCTGCAGGGCCGGGGCGGGATGAAGGCTTGGCGGCCCCTGTGGGTGTGCACACGTGTGAGCACACGTGGGTGCGCTGCCAGCATGTCAGCTGTCGTGTCGTCTTCGTAACTGCTGCTACGTGTCCCGCCGCACATGGCGTTTTCTCTCCTCTCTGCCACCAAAGCACACATCGCAATGACACGCCTGTCCACGTCCCCAAACACCCCCACGCACACGCCCCGCAGTCCACGGGTTTCTCCCAGGCCGCCCTCAGCGCCGCCCTCACCGCCGCCCTGACCTACGGCGTGCTGGACTGCGTGCGGGTGCTGGCCAAGGAGAGCCAGGTGCGTTGTGTGTGGGGTTGTAAGGATTGGTACAGAGAAGTGTAGTGAAGTAGACAGCAGGTGTGGTGTTGCGCGTACCGATGATGGGGTGGGGGGCGGGGTGTTCGGTGGGGTGGGCGGCGGGGTGTTTGGTGGGGTGGGGTGGGATGGGGTGGGGTGTTTGGTGGGGTGGAGAGACCATTGGGTTGGCGTGCGCGTGTGTTTCGGGGTGGGATGGTATGTGCGTGTGTGTGCGTGTGTGCAGCTGGAGTGCGGGGGCGGTGGTTGGGATGACGGGTTACGGGTTGGGACGGCGCCCTCGCGTGGATGTCTGCCGCACAGGAGGATGCTTGCGCCAGCTCTTGGTCACCGCGCCCCTGACAAACCCCGTCCCTTCCCCCTCGTCCCTCCATTATCCACGAACGGCTCCCCCCTATCAACCTGTTCCCAATCCTCCCCTCACCGCCCCACCGCCCTCCCGCGCAGTCTCCCTTCTTCGCGCCTGTGAGCCAGGCCGTGACTCGGCGCATGGCCTATCACACCTTTGCGCACGTGCTGGCCCTGGACACACGCTTCCACCTGGACAGGCGCACAGGCCGCGTCAGCCGCATCCTGGAGCGAGGTGAGGCGGGAGGGGAGGCGGGCATTGGTATTGGTGCCTACTTGCATGGACGGTTCCGCCAAGCTTGGTGCTGTTATGCTGCTCCGTGTGTCGGTTGACGCGCCACCACCACCACCACCACCACCACCACCACCTAACATAATCCCCATAAAAGGAAACGCACACACCCTCACCCTCACACACACACGCACATACACACAGGCACGCGCTCCATCGCTGTGCTGTACCGCGCCATGGTGTTCACCTTCCTGCCCACTGGGCTGGAGCTGACGGCGGTGGCGGTGCTGCTGGCCGGCAGGTTCGGGCCGGCGCTGGCGGGTGAGGAGCGGAGGGGAGGGGAGGGGAGGGGAGGGGAGGGGAGGGGAGGGGAGGGGAGGGGAGGGGAGGGGAGGGGAGGGGAGGGGAGGGGAGGGGAGGGGAGGGGAGGACTGGCAGCCGTCGACGCATGTGACGCGTATGAAGTGCTGGTGTCCAGCCAAGGCGGGGTTTGAGGGAAGGGGAGGTAGAGGATTGAGAGGTCAGGGTCAGGGGCGGGTAACCCGTGTGGTTGCGCGTGTGTCTGCGTGTGCTGGCGGGCCTCGTGTGAGTCCTAGCTCCTACAACTACCATACCAACCAACAACCAACCAACCTCCTTCTCCTTGCGCTCCGCTAATTTAGCTTGGTTTGGTTTAGTTTGGGACGGTATCTTCAACCCCCCTCCCCCTCCTCCCGCTCAGGCATCCTGGGCCTCACCTTTGCCGCCTACGTGACTTGGACAGTGATGATGACACAGGCCGCCACGGACGTGCGCAAGGTAGGGGGCCAGGGCGCGGGGGCACGTGCGCGTGGGCGTGCGTGTGTCTTGCAGGGCAGGACCCGCCATCTTCGGATTACACCATGCCTGGAACGCCTCGTCATATAATCCCAGGCCCCAGTCCCCAACCCCATCCCCCACAGCCGCCCCCGCCCCAATCCCCACCCAATCCCCCCCCCAATCCCCACCTCCACCCCCCCAACACACACACACCCTCACCCCTCACCCTCACTCGCACCCCACTCCCCCGGCAGGAGGTGAACGCTCTGGACAACGCCACCAGCAGCAAGGCGGTGGACGCGCTGCTCAATGTGGAGACCGTGACGTTGTTCAACAACCAGAACCTGGAGGTGGGGAGGGGGGGGTGGAGATGGGGTGAGGGTAGGGGATGGCGGGTGGGGGGTGGGGAGCTGTTAATAAGTGCCACTGAGGAAAGTAGCAGGGCGTGTTGGACAGCACACAGGCTGCCACCCCCTCCCCCCAGTGGACGGCTACCCCCACCTGCGTCAATGGTGTGCGCCATCGCGCCCCACATGACACGTACACTGACCACCTCGCCTGCTCCCTGCCCCTCCCTTGCCCGTGGCTGCCCTTGCCCTCGGTTGGTTCTGGGTCTTGGGTTTGTTGGGATTGGCAGGGACCTCACCCACCCCCTTACAACCGTTCACATGAATGGCTACTCCCCCCACCATTTCCTTAGCTAATCATGAATGTAAATCCCCCGCCTCTTCCCAACACACACACACACACACACACACACACACACACACACACTAACACACACACACACACACACAGACACACACACACGTGACACGCGCCACACGCAGGTGGGTCTGTACGACCGCCACCTGCGTGACTTCCAGTCCGCCTCCTAC
This sequence comes from Chlamydomonas reinhardtii, assembly GCF_000002595.2. Lineage (NCBI taxonomy): Eukaryota > Viridiplantae > Chlorophyta > Chlorophyceae > Chlamydomonadales > Chlamydomonadaceae > Chlamydomonas > Chlamydomonas reinhardtii. The sequence goes on along the minus strand of NC_057016.1, from coordinate 4,633,845 downwards.
CGCACCGAGCTGCTCAGCTCCTCGCTCAACGCGGGACAGGTGGGTGTGTGCGGGGGAGGGAAGAGTGTGTGCGTGTGTGTGCAAGGAGGCGTGGATGTGTATGTGCGTGTGCAATGGGATTAGAGTAAACTACAGCCCACCCAACCACCAACCCACCCACCCTCCCTCCAAAAACCCCTCACCCCCCCCCCAACTTCCTTAACTAATTATGAATGTAACCCCACCCCTCTCCCCCACCCCCCAAAGGGCCTGATCCTGGCTGTGGGTATGGCCGCCATCTTGGCCGCCATCATCTCCAGCCCCGGCGGCGCCACCGGCGGCGACCTGGTGATGGCCTCGGGCCTCATCATGCAGCTGTGGGCGCCGCTGCAGTTCCTGGGCTGGTTCTACAGGTGGGGGCCGGGCGCGGGGGGGGGGGCGGACTGGGGGGAGGGGGCGAGGGGGAGGGGGGGAAGGGGGAGGGGGAGGGAGGAGGGGGTTTGAATACCAGGCCAAACAAAGCGAAACTAGGGAGGGGAGGGGGAGGAGGAGGGGGTATAGGGATCACAAGAACCAAACACAAACAGGGGAGGATGGTGGCTTGCAGGAGCAATGCTGTGGTGCGCGATGGGCTGTGGCGGTGGGCTGTGGGCTGTGGGCAGGGGGGTGGGGACACCTGTGCGCTGCTCCGCTGCATGTCGCGCTCGTCATGTCCTCTCTCATACAGTAGACCGTGCACACACACACACACACACACACACACACACACACACACACACACACACACACACACACACACACACACACACACACACACACACACACACACACACACGCAATGGCACACACACACACCACACACACACACACACACACTGTCCTACGCGTAATGTTTTCCTTGTGCTCTTTAACACACACACACACACACACACACACCAGCCTATGTCTGACCCTTGCGCACACATGCGGGATACGGGTTATGCGCGGGTTCGGGGGTGACGGGCACACGCCCTTTTCTGCCAGCCGAGTCAGCCCGACCCAGCGTCTCTGCAACCGCCGCCCGCCATGCGCCCCATGCAGTCGGGCGCTATTTGCAGCCGCGCGGCCCCAGACTCGTTCCCTTTCACGGACATAGTTAGTGGGTGGGCTTTGGGATGCGTGCTGCCATTTCACATGTCCGTGACACTTCTGTGCTGCCGCCCAATGCCTTTCCATTCCCATGCTTATAGGTGAGCTCGACTACGACCAGCGGGCGGGAATACGGGAATTAGGCGTGCTGGGTAAACGTTGTTTAGCGCGCCCAGGGTGCGGAGCATGGACGCATACAGGTGCGTCGCGGGGTCAGGCCGAATGGTCGCCCGTGGGGTTACAGGCTTATCGCGGGTAAGTATGACTACCTGGGTGACGGCAACCACGCGACGCTCGGTAAATTGGTAGGTATCCGTAAGTAACTCCGGCGTCGTCTGGGCGGGCTTTCGTTTCGTTTTTTAACACACACACACACACACGCAATGGCACACACACACACACCACACACACACACACTTACACACACACACACACACGCAATGGCACACACACACCACACACACACTTACACACTTACACACACACACACACTGTCCTACGCGTAATGTTTTCCTTGAGCTCTTTAACACACACACACACGCAATGGCACACACACACACACACACACGCAGGGAGCTGCGTGCGGCGCTGGTGGACATGGAGGAGTTCTTCCAGATCCTGCGCACCCGCTCCAACATCACGGACGGCACACAGCCCCTGCCGCCCACGCCCCTGCCCCTGGTGCGGCAGCAGCAGCAGCAGCAGCAGCCCGCGGCGGTGG
>NC_057016.1:4622017-4627017 GCF_000002595.2 Chlamydomonas reinhardtii | reverse complement strand
GCGTCCAGTACATCCGGCCCCCCGTTGTGAACTACATGCAGCTTTGCACAAAAAAGTAGTAAAGCATGTTGCATTTAGCAGACGATTATGAAGTGTGTGTGTGTATGCAAATAAGCGGTCGCAGGGACCGTGTGACTCCCGCTCAATAACCCAGCCCGCCATTCAGATGCAATGCACCGAAGCACGCATACGATGATAGTATGTCCATGCGTATATGTGAGAAGCCGCCCATGCAAATAAGATGCGATACGGTAAGCAAAGCGTGCAGGTGTAGCTATAGGCAACGCAGCTGTGCAGCTGTGCGCACGACTTCAAAAGAATGGGCATGAATGGATTGAAACCCGTTCAAAACCACAGGCCCGTTATAACGGCAATGCTCCTCAAGAATCATGCTCACACGCACCCCTCAGTTCCATCAAGCCTCGCTGTATTGCACACACAAGAGCCACACCACGACCCCAACCAACCGGTCGTTGGCGGATTGATACTATGGTGCCCATCTAGCAAGAAAGCCGTAGCAGCTATCTGCCCGCTTGTGCGCCTTAGTCATGTGCGCGTGAAATGCATGCTGTCACAACCTCAGTAGACATAATTTTGATCGTGCGCGGGTCAGGTTTTTCATGACCCAATGAAAGTGGGACCAGTGCCCCAAAGCGCTTGAGCAGGTCCGACGTCTAAGAACACATGATGCAGCAAGCCCTTAGGTTACCGCAAGTTCTAACGGCAGCAGCGCTAATATTGTTGGGATATTATGCCACACTACACAGGCGCGGCTATGTAGCACGCACGCACGCACGAAGAAGTCGGAGCGCCATCCACCCGACATGCTGTTAGTGGGGCCTTGCAGGACGCACCAAATACAGCAGCACTTGCCACCATGGCACTTGCCACCGTGGCAGTTGCCACTATGGCAGTTGCCAAAGCATGGGGCGCCCTCCATGGCTCCTTCCGTAACAGCAGCATTACTCCTGCCCTGGGCCCACGGCCGGCCCCAGGGGCTCCACGGGCAGATCGGAATCCAAATCCAGTCCGGGCAGGGCGGCGGCCGTGTACGAGCCAGCGGATCCAAACGACGCAATCGCTGCACTGGATCCAGCGGCCGCCGTCGTTCCATGCGCCGCCGCCGCCAGCGGCCGCTGGCGCGACATCGGCCGGCTTCCGCCACCATTGACGCTGCCGCTGCCTGCGCGAGCCGCTGGCTGCGGGATCGGCGACGCCGCAATGGCGTCCCCACCGCCGCCGCCGCCTGCAGCGGCAGGGGGCGACCCCAGGCGCGTGCTGGCGACGCGAGATGCAGGCGGCGAAGAGCCGTTGGCGGCGCCATCGTCAATGGTGTTAGCGGCAGTGGTTACAGCAGTGGCGGCGCCGCCGCCGATGTCGCCGTGCTCCCAGGCTGAGGAGCGGCGGCTGCTGCTGGCGGCGCCAGCGCCGCCGCTGAACGGCCGGCTGTTGCCGCTGCCGCCAGTGACGCCGGCGGCGGCGGCTGTAGCGGCTGTAGCGGCTGTAGCGGCTGTAGCGGCTGTAGCGGCAGGCATGGGCTCTGGCGCCACACGTGAGCGGCTGCTGCTGGAGCTAGCACGAATGGGGCGATCCATGGATCCACGGTGGGCCGCCGCCGCCGCCACCGCCGCCGGGGTCGGCGCCGCCGCCGCTGCCGCCACCGTAGCGATGCCGCCACCACTAGTGCCGCCGCCGCCACCCAGTGCCGCCGCCTCCCGCACTCCCAACGCCGCCTGCGGCTGCTGCTGCTTGGGGATCTTGGACCAGGCGCCCGGCTGCGATGCGCTATCCGCCACCGCCGTCACCATCCCCTCATCCGCATCTGCCACCCCTTTGCCGCCGCGTCCTCCTCCCTTGCCCTTGCCCTTGTCGCCGTCCTTGCCCCCCATCCTCGCCGCCTCCTCCTCCGCATGCTCATCCACGTCGTAATCCTCCGAGACCAGGTGCGCCGCCACCCAGGGGTCATTGGTCTCGCCGTAGGGGAAGGCCCGCGATATGACTCCCGCCAGGAGGGGCCGGCGGCGCAGCGCGGCATCCAGACGCACCAGCGTGCGCGCAAGCCAGGGCTGCTTGGAAGACAGGCCGTCAAGAGCCTGGCAAGGGCATGGTGGTGGTGGTGGTGTAAATACCAGCGCGAACGAAACTAAAGCAGGGGGATAGTCAGCAGCCGTGCATGGAGAAAGGTATGATTGAACCGCAAAATCGGGGGCGGGGAGTGCAGGCAGGTAGCATGGGGGCGAGCAGGAAGTCAGCGATGGCCTTTCGCCTGGCGCACATACACGGAAGACTGCAGCGCGCACGCGCGCAGGACGCGAAGGCATAACGGCATTGCTCCTTCGCCACCGCCCACCATTACTCATTTGCTCACCTGTCCAACATCCGCCGCGCTCAGCACGCCGTCCCCGTCCGCGTCCAGGGCGTGCATGATGCCGTGTGCATACTCCCGGACCAGGATCAGAATGAACCTGTGTGTATGTATGAACATATGCTGTGTGTGTGTGTGTGTGTGTGTGTGTGTGTGTGTGTGTGTGTGTGTGTGTGTGCGTTTGTGTGTGTGCGCGCTCAGGACCACGAGGTATATTGTGTGTTGATGAAGCAAATGGGCGGGAAGGGTTGTTTTCTGCAGCAACAGAGACAGGAGGATGCAGAAGGAAACGGCAGGCGGCCTCGCTCAGCAACGGAAGCGCATGCAACATGCGCAACCCCTACCTACTCCACTTTAGTTTGGGCTGGTATCTGCAACCAACCGCACTGCCGCTGCCACCCCCGCCCCACTGCACCCCACTGCCACCCCCACCCCCACCCACCAGGCCAGGATGAGTCCGTTCAGGCCCACCAGTGTGACCGACAGCGCCACACTTGTGGCGTCGGACAGGTTGAGCAGGAAGAACAGCGCGACGTAGATGATGAGCGTGGTGCCGATCTGGCGGTTGGGTTGGGTGGTTGGGGATGTGGATTGGGTGGTTGGAGTTGAGGGTTGGTGAGCGGGGGGGGGGGGTATAACCGCTCATGACTGTTTAAGAAGTGAGCCGGAAGCAGTAGTTTAGTAGGCGGGGTGTGTGTGTGTGTGTAAATTCCAGGCCAAACTAAACCACACCAAGCTAAACGAGCGGAGCGGGGGATTTGGATGGGAGTGACGCTGGAGTGGCAAGTCATGTCGGCAATCCCCTCGCCCCCCCGCACCAGATCAGGCCCCTCCATGAGGCCCCTCCCCCCAAAGAAACCCAACCCACCAGACTGAGCCGCTCCAGCAGGTCCATGCGCGGGCAGCGGTACGGGTCGTACGCCACCTGCCGCCGGGTGGTTGGCATGAACAGTTGGTTGGTGGTTGGTTGGTTGGTTGGTGGGCGGTTGAAAGCAGTTGATGGCGAGCCGGTATGTTGGTTTGTCTGTTGCGGCCTGCACATATGCCTGCACTCTCTCACACACCCCGCAATGACTCCCCCCCCCGCCAGCCCGCACCTGCAGCCCCAGCGCTGTGAGGATGATGCCCAGCGACACCAACAGCTGAACCTGCGTGCGTGCATGGGAAACGGGGTGTGCGCAGGGGTGGGACAGGGTGGAGTGGGTGCTGCGGCAAGCGGGCTGGCGGCAAGGGAGGCGAGCGGCCGGGCAGCTCCCGCCATCTACCTCCCTGAGCCGCCCATGCTGCAAACAAAGCAAGAGGCGTGCAACTGCCTCGCCACACACGCCACGCCACACCACGCTACGTCGCGGCGTGAAACACACACACACACACACACACACACACACACACACGCAAGCGCGCACATACACGCATATACACACACAACACTCACGCACCTGTACGGATATGACGCCCAGGAACACGACCACGACGACCATACACAGCTTGCGCAGCATCACCACACTCTCCCTGCGTGGGTGCGCGTGTAGGTGCGCGTTCGTGGGTGCGGGCGTGGGTGTGCGTGTGGCCGTGGGTGTGGGGGTGGGGGTGTTTGAACGCTTGTGGGTGTGGGTGTAGGGGCAGTACGCAGGCTGTGCGGGTGCCTCGCGGGGCTCTGAACCTCACCTAGCATGGGAATATTATCACTGGGAATGAACGAGCGCACCCGCCCCTCACGCCTTGACTCCCCTCAACGTCCTACTGCCGTACAGCGGGAAACAGATCTCCTAGCCACCGAATTGGACACACCGGTACCTCCTTCCCCCACCCCACCCCGCCCCCCTGCACGTACGCCCACGGAGCAGTCAGCACCCACCCACCAGAAGTAGCAGCGGTCCTCGTAGTCGGTGTACAGGAAGCCGTAGGCGCGGTAGAACTTCCTGCGCGCGTGCGGTGAGTGATGCGTGTGTGTGTTTCATGTCTTTTATGTGTGGATATTTGTAGCCGTGGGGTTGCAACAGGCCTGGGGGAAACACACACACACACACACACACACACACACACACACACACACACACACGGCGGCGGCGGCGTGCCTTGCCACAATGTTGCCCAAGCCCTCGCCCCATATTTGTGTGACGTAATCACTCCATTCTCCATGAACAGCTAACCCCACCCCACCCATCCACCCATCCACCCATCCAATCCAACCCACAGCCCCCCACCTGTCCCGCAGCAGCTGCGTGTTGCGCCTGAGGAACCAGGCGCTGAAGGCCGGCACGCCGCAGCTGAACAGCAGCACGCCCGGCAGCCCGAACACCAGCAGCAGCAGCAGGTGGGAGCCGGTGTAGCACTGCAGGGGGGGGCGGTAGTGGCGGGGGTGGGGGAAAGGGGGAGGGAGGGAGGGCGAGAGTGAGCGGCTGTGGCATGGGAAGGCAAGATACAGCTAGCATACACACATACACATACAAACAAGCAAACAATCTTCTTAAATCATGAATGTAACTCCCCTCCCCTCGCTTGCAACTAACGCCTCAGATGAACTTGTCTTGACCGGGACTGGGGCCTTATCCCCTGCTGTGTCGGGCGTGCCTAGGGGTGAGCAAACCTTCCCCTCCCCTCCCCTCCCCTCCCCTCCCCTCCCCTCCCCTCC